>NW_027332091.1:199861-475192 GCF_048418815.1 Hemitrygon akajei
CAAGCACCATAAAACTGCGCCCTCTCGTGCTAGCAATTCCATCCCCAGGAAAAGGCCTCTGACTAGCCACACGATCAACGCCTCTCATTATCTTATACACCTTTCTCAGGTCGCCTCTCATCCTCCGCTGCTTCAACCAGAAAAGGCCGAGTTCACTCAACCTTTTTCTCATCATGCATGCTCCCTATTACAGGCAACATCCTTGTAAACCCCTTCTGCACCATTTCTATGGTTTCCCACGTCCTCCCTGTAGTGAGGCCACCAGAACTGAACACAATACTCCAAGTGGGGTCTGACCAGGGTACTACATAGCTGCAACATTACCTCTCGGCTCTTAAACTCAGTCCCCACGATTGATGAAGGTCAATGCACCGTATGCCTTCTTAACCACAGAGTCAAACTGCGTAGCTTTGAGCTTTGAGTGGGGGCCGGGGACCCCAAGATCCCTCTGATCCTCCATACTGCCAAGAATCAGCGACAGGTTACTATCGATGCAATGCTCCTCAGACAGGATGAAGAGGTCAATACTCCCCAATGCCATTAGGCTTTACAATTCAACCGCCAGGACTTAAGAACTTTTTAAAAGCTATTATTAATGCTTTTTGAGATAGTGATTTAGATGCATATCATATATTTTACTGAGTTAAGTATTGTATGTAATTAGTTTTGCTACAACAAGTGTATGGGACATTGGAAAAAAAGTTGAATTTCCCCATGGGGATGAATAAAAGTATCTATCTATCTATCTATTAATGCGGTTTTTCTGGCCTCATATCTGACCTACCACAATAAACCACCTCACACTTATCTGGGTTGAACTCCATCTGCCACATCTCAGCCCAGTTTTGCAATATCCCGCTGTAACCTCTGACAGCCCTCCACACTATCCACAACACCCTCAACTTCTGTGTCATCAGCAAACTTACTAACCCATCCCTCCACTTCCTCATCCAGTTCATTTATAAAAATCACGAAGAATTAGGGTCCCAGACAGATCCCTGAGGCACACCACTGGTTACCAACCTCCATGCAGGATATGACCCGTCCACAAACACTCCTTGTCTTCTGTGGGCAAGCCAGTTCTGGATCCACAAAGCAATGTCCCCTTGGATCCCATGCCTCCTTACTTTCTCAATAAGCATGGATGGGGTACCTTAACCAATGTCTTGCTAAAACAGGGGTGTCAAACTCATTTTAGGTCACGGGCCGGATTGAGCAAAATGCAGCTTCATGCGGGCCGGATCAGTCGGACGCGTGCGAACGCCGCTTTCGTTGCCTCCGTTTTTTCAGCCTGCTCTCATGTGTCTCAGTCTCTGCTATAACTACAAAGTGTTTCACTTACAAATTCCGTTTCTTATGAAGAAGACTGCCGAGCAAGACTGCCGAATAAACACTAAAAAACCCTGAAAACCTGGTACCTGAATAAACTCAGCATTAGCCATATCATACGCCATAGGCGCTTCGATTACTGGGGCCAGCTTTAATAGTAATTAGATATTATCTCGCGGACCAAAGATAATTCCACTGCGGGCCGGATTTGGCCCGCGGGCCTGAGTTTGACATATATGTGCTAAAATCAATATACACTACATCTATGGCTCTACCTTCTTCAATGTGTTTAGTCAACTCTTCAAATCATTCAGTCAGTCTCATAAAAACACGACCTGCCTTTGACAAATCCATGCTGAATATTCCTAATCGTATTATGCCTCTCCAAATGTTCATAAATCCTGCTCCTCATGACCTTCTCCATCAACTTACAAACCCTGAAGAATCACGGGTCTATAATTTCCCTACTCCCTTTCTTGAAGGATCGGCAACCCTCTAATCCTCCACACTATCCTTTCCGTGCCAGGGGAGCTTCAACCTTCCTAAACTGGGGATGATCTGTTCATTGTTATCCTACAAAATTCCATCAATTCTCTCCTCAGTTATCTTCACCCCGCTGAACCTGCTCGTTCCACCCATAAATTCACAAGGTTCTGCACATGCTGGTAATCCAGAGTAACACACACAACATGCTGGAGGAGCTCAGCAGGTCAGACAGCAATGGTGGGATCTGACGTCATTCCTGATGAAGGGTCTCGGCCTGAAACGCCTGTGTGAAGCGCTCAGTTAGTTGGGCGGCCTCATGTCATTCTCAGCCCCATGAGCTTGCGTGGAACAGCAACACAGTGTCAGCTGTATTTAAACCCTGCGTTGTCTGAGGCCGTTTTCATTGACCAGTCCACCTTTACACCAGGGAAGATGTCATTTATAACAGGAGATCAGTTCGAATGTGAGATCATCGGGCTTTATCCTTTTCCGATATCGGGGAGCTGTCGAGTTTATGCCGGGGAATGAACTCCAATCTGCAGTACAAGAGCTCACTTCATTTTACCAGGTCTGCCTCCAGTAAAGAGAAAATCCACTACCCTCTGTGCCCTCAGAGGCCGGTAGCAAGGAGGTAAATATTTCACAGGGAAAGGGATGGGCATGCCCACCTCCCTTTGGACAATTACCTCACCTCTGAGACAAAAGCTTCATTACAACACCAAAGCGTTTCATCTGTTCTGTCGGTACTCTGGGGATTTCCAATTAAATATTACAGAGTATTTATATGACAGCTGATATTTCACCCACTGACACAGTCACTATATTCCATCTTCTTAAATCCGTTATTTATTTTCACGAATTATCTGAAACTTTGGTGTTCCGTGGAGATGGACAGATATATAACTTTAAGGTTGAGAGAGACCTCTTCCACTGATTTTCATTGGGACCGACTGCCGGCTGCTGAAATCCTTTGATCAACTCACTCACAAGATGTTGGAAACTTTTTACCGCATCAAGGATACCTACTACCTGGTCATTCTGGCGATCCCTGTGCCTGGTAAGCAATATTAATGGTGTGCCATGTTTTACCTGAAGTCAAGAACGCTGTGCTCAGTGCTATCACTGATGATGCTGAAACGCTACCTGATGGAAGTCGAAAGCTGTTTTGCTGAAATTTCCGGTAGATGGCGATGGCATAAAAGAGAAAGCGAACGAAAAGCATGTACCGGCTGTATGATTCGCGTCGGTGAAATGCCCTACTGTGTGATATTAAACAACAGCGCAATGAGAACATCAGTACTGATGGGAGATGAATGTTGGTGAGTACAGGAAGGCCATCGATGAAAACTTGTTGGCCTCTGCCAGGAAGCTGAAACTGGGTCGGAAGTTCCTCTTTCAGCAGGACAACATCCCCAAACACGTGACCAGAGTTACCGTGGAGTGGCTTCAAATGTTGGCAATTGTTATCTTTGAGGGACCCAGTCGCGGTCCTGACCTTTACCGTTTTGTATGTCTCTGTCACGACCTCAAGGTTCCTGTTCACCGACGCTCCCCAACTTACCCGGCACAGCTTGAGAGTTTGGCAAGGAGAAATGGTCAAAACTTGCTCCATCACAATGCGCAAAGCTAATAGGGACGTATCCAAAAATAATATTGGTTGTACTGGCTGTGAGGGATGATTCATATAAGGTGCAGGAATACTTCTGAAATGCTGACATTACAGGTTTTTCATGATTCACAACTTTCTCTGTTTGTTTGGGCTCTACTGTGGAAAAAAGGAGCACGTGATTCACAAATGAAAACGCTCAGTTAATTTGATAATAGTCCCTGGTAGTAATGCTCATTTCTGTGAAGATAGCGCTGGGGCCTGAATACTTTTAGAAGGCAGCGTAAGTATTCTTGGGAAGTAACCATTATACTATCGATGCGGCTTGCATCGTCTTGCGCAATTTATTGTCGCTGGTTAATCGCAGCTGCCCGATGACCGAACAGGTCACTTCGGGACAACTGACACATGACTATTGAAACATGACGGCACATGAAAACAAAATTCTTGGCATGTCTGTCTTCGCATTTTCTGTTTATTTTGTTTTCTGCAGATACGTTTGTTTCCTTTTCCGGAATATTCCAGATTCCCGATATTCATCAGTGAGGTGACAAGAAAAAGCAACTTGTCCCTTACTGACTGAAATATGTTAATCAAGGCGAGCCTTCCTGTGCAGTGGCAATCCAGTAGCATTTAGAGTGAAGAAGCAGGAATTTCAAACACGTTAACAATCAACAAGTTTAAATTGTGTCTGAAAGGCGCTTCCACACTGCAAACGTGCACAGAATCACTGCATAATGATTTGGTTGCTTCACTGATTATTTGCTGATTGTTACTGTGTTGTTCAACCCCTCCTCCCCCTCGCTAAATTTCAACAGAGTTATTGTTCAGGAATGTTTGCCTTTTGATTTATCACGGTTCTGGTAATAACCTGCATCTGACAAGCAGTTAACCAGTAGTACACCAGCCTACAATCCTTACATTGTGGATACAAACGTACATTGGCGGGTTATAGGGGTAAAGGTTGAGCAAGAGATACATTTTTAATTCCTGTATCTCTCAGGGTAGGTCCAACAACAAAAACTATTTCATACGACCATAAGACATAGGAGTAGAATTAGTCTATCTGGTGCACCGAGTCCGCTCCGCCATTCAATCAAGGCAGAATCTTCTTTTTCCTCCTCCTCAACCCCATTTCCCGGCCTTCTTCCCATAACCTTTGATGCCGTCCAATCAAGAGCCTATCAATCTCTACCTTAAATACACCCAACGACCTGGCCTCCACAGCTGCATGTGGCAACAAATTCCACAAATTCACCACCCTTTGGCTAAAGAAATGTCTCCGCATCTCTGTTTTGAAAGGGCGCCCCAGTGTCCTGATACTGTGCCTGCTTGTCCTAGACTCTCCAACCATGGGAAACATCCGTTCTACATCTAGTCTGTCCAGGCCTTTCAATATTCGAAAGGTTTCAATGAGATCCCCCCGCATCCTTCTGAAATCCAGCGAGAGCAGACCGAGAGCCGTCAAACGTTTCTCGTACGATAACCCCTTCATTCCTAGAATCATCCTTGTGAACCTTCTCAGGACCCTCTCCAAACCCAGCACATCTCTTCTAAGATGTAGGGCACAAAACTGTCCACAATGTCAAGATGAGGCCTCACCAGTGCTTTATAAAGCCTCAACATCACATCCTTTCACTTGTATTCTAATCCTCTTGAAATGAATGCCAACATGATATTTGCCTTCCTCACCACCGGCTCAATCTGCAAGCTGACCTTCAGCGTGTTCTGCAGAAGGAACCCCAAGTCCCTCTTCATTTCAGATTCCTGGATTTCTCCCCGTTTAGGAAATAGTCCGCACATTTATTTCTTCCACAAAAGTGCATGACCATGCATTTTCCAAAATTCTATTTTATTTGCCAATTCCTTGCCCATTCCCATAAGCTGTTGTCCCTCTGCATCCTACCTGTTTCCTCAACACTACCTGCCCCTCCGCCAATCTTCCTCTGCTGTCAATTAATTGGTGAACTGGAGAGATGAACGACAGTAAACCCCAGGAATGATAAAATATACAGTTTGAAACTAAACCAATTCGAGCACCGACAGGCCTAAGTAGAGTAGACATGGAGAATCTGTTTCCTACGGTGAGGGAATCTGTGACAACAGATTAGGATGACGTATCTTTAGAACAGAGTTGAGGAGCAACTAGTTAAGCTAAAGGGTGGTGATTGTGTGGAATCAGACTTTGCCTCAGACGTTTATGAAAGCTAATTCATTGGGTATATCTAGAGCAGAGGTTGATATGTGCTTCATTAGTAAGGGTGTCAAAGGTTACGGGGATGAGACAGGAGAATGGGGTTGAGAGGGATAATAAGTCAGCGACGATGGAATGACGGAGGAGACTCGATGTGTTAAACCGCCTATTTCTGCGCCCATGTCTCATGGGCTTACGGTTTTATGGGAGCGATAAGGAAGCGGCCAGTCGATTCCGTAAGGGTCCGAAGGGTCAGAGATCAGGGGAGAACTGCAGAGACCCGGAAATGGAAATCCGGCGGCGGACTGTGATCCTACTCTTCAGCACTCGATACTTCATCAGAGGTGATTAGTTTCAAAGCGGAATTGTAGATAGGATAATGTTATCAAGCTCGTTGTCTTCAGGACAATGGGGGCGGGGTGGAATGGAACAGCAGGTTTGTGTGTATCCATAAGAAAATTTAAAAAAAAATAAAGAGGGTTTCAGACCGAAGAGCCTTTCTCAGAACTGGGAAGGAGACAACGTTCGGTCTTTTGATATCACTTTCTGATTAAGTTCCCCGTCTCCGATGTTCAATCAATTTGATCATTGCCGGTTACATCTGAGAGTGAAGGGCAGCCGGGGGAATGTATTCTGCTCTGTATTTACTTAATCCTATATCCATCCATTTGCCCTGTTTGCATGGATTCATTCATCCACTGACCGGTAACATTGCCGAGAGTTTATCTCTCTGTCTACCCCGAAACCACTCGGAGAGAGGGGCCCCCTTACACGCTCACCCTGCAGCATCAAGTGCCGCCGGCAACTCCAAACCAGTTCTTACGAACTGCTTAGAATTGAAATATAAAATGGACTTCTCTTCCTACAGATCAGAACTGAGAGCCGCGTACCTGAAGAACTTTCGTTTCTGGGCGTAGATTTGAACCTCTGTATTGTGTTATAACTTTAGTCATTTCAATCAGAACGTTCTACATTGTAATTTTCAAAGCTCAAAGTGAATTCTGATCTGATATGTATATATCACCACATACCAACTTGAGATTCGTTTTCTTGCAGGCATTTTGAGGAATATTAAGAAATAAAGAATAATTCATAGCAGAATAAGACAAAGCTCTGATCCCATACCTGTTTTCACTTCTCTCCCGCCCAGTGAATATAGTGGCGATTGCAATCCTGTCCCGGGGGAAGTGCGCCTCTCCACGTGCACCACACGCTACCTGGTTGCCATGGCAGCAGGGGATCTGACGGCTGTCGTCACTGCGCTCTGCACACGGATCAAGTACTATTTCCCGGGATGCTTCCTGGATACTTATCCCTTGTGCAGCATTATCTTTGTACTGAAAGGTGCTTCCAGAGACTGTTCGGTCTGGCTCACGGTCACCTTCACCTTCGATCGGTTTGTCGCCATTTGTTGTCAGAAGTTAAAACCAGCTACTGCACAGGAAGGACCGCGGCGTTGGTTCTCGTGATCACCTGCACTATTATGTGTTTAAAAATATCCCCTTCTATTTCGTTTATAAGCCAAGAGAGATACTCGATGGTGTTTTATGGTTTTGTAAGCTAAACCCAGCTTATTACACTGAACACCAGTGGGTGAGTTTTGACCGATTCGACAAGAGTTTAACCCCGCTGATTCCATTCGCACTAATTCTGATCCTCAACGCCCTGACGGTCCGGCACATTTTAGCGGCCAGTCGGGTTCGTAAGGGACTGAGGGGTCAGAGAAAGGGGGAGAACTGCAGTGACCCGGAAATGGAAAGCAGGCGGCGCTCTGCGATCCTCCTCTTCACCATATCCGGCAGCTTTATCATTTTGTGGTTGGCGACTGTTGTCAATTTCTTCAAGTATAACGTCGCAGGAACAGATCCCAATAGTTACACCGATTCTGAACTTATCTTGAAAGCACTTGGATACATGTTACAGAACTTAAGACTGTGCATGAACACATTTATATATGGAGTAACACAGTCTAAGTTCAGAGAGCAGTTCATAGCCGCAGTTAAATGGCCAGTGATCACAATTGTACGCTTAATCAGGAGACAAAACAACTGACGGCAGCCAGGGTTTATCCCAATGGCTCCAAACTATGATGTAATATTTCACGCCAGATATTGTGATCACTCGCTGAAAATAATTCCGATAGCCGACGAGAATGTTCATTCAGCAAAGGCCATAATGTGAGATCGACAATTTCACTGTTTATGCTTTGGAGCAGTCACATTTCTAAAGATTCGTGATTCAGGTTTAACGATTGAATAATGTCATTCTCTGTAGAGAAGTGTCAGGAGAACAAAGTGTTTATTACTCCAGATCTGATGTAGCACAAAAAAAACCCCATAAAATATAAAATACACATCGGGATATTCCTCTCAGGAAGACCGTGAAAGACATTAGAAACATACCTGATAGCCAGAGGTCTCGGGGAATAGAATTAGGTACAGTCAAGATTACTAGAGAGAAAGTGCTTGAGAAGCTAATTGGACTCAGGATAGATAAGTCTCCCGGACCGGATGAAGTGCATCCACGGGTTCTGAAGGAGGTGGCTTTGGAGATTGTGGAGGCATTGGAAATAATCTTCCAGGAATCACTGGACTCTGCCACAGTTCCGGAGGACTGGAAGGTCGCAAATGTAGTTCCGTTGTTTAAGAAAGGGGGGAGGCAGCAAAAAGAAAATTCCAGACCTATTAGTCTGACATCGGTAGTTGGAAAATTATTGATTCGATCCTCAAGGATGAGGTTATGAATTACCTTGAGGTGCATGACGAAATAGGCCCAAGCCAGCATAAATTCCACCAGCATGTTGGTTTTGGTACCAGAGGTGAAAATACACTGGACCTGGTTTATACAAACATACCAGGAGCATATAAAGCCTTTCCCCAGCCCCACGTTCAATTGACTGCTTCTCTTGCTGCTTCTCCCTATGTATTCTACGCTCCACCCTTTCCACCATGAGGAGATACCTGGTAACCCTGACAGAGTCTCTGCCACAGGGATGGGTCAGCAGTGATATCTCAGTGGGGAGTGAGACCAGAGGAAATCTTCACCCTCCCAGTCTCAGCTACATCTCTCACCTCAGCCTGGTTTCCATCTGTTGTTCAATGTTCCCCTGTGGCTCCTCACCAGACGTTGCCTCTGCCTCTGACACGGAGAATCCATCGCTCTCAGTCTGACACCTTCCTGTAACAGACCCGTCATCAGTGGATTCTGACCATTGGGACTCTGCCCACCTCAACTCGTCCCTTACCCTCGGGAGCTCCGTCTCAACACACCGTCCCTCACCCTCAGGAGCTCCCTCTCAACACACAGTCCCTCACCCTAGGGAGCTCCCTCTCAACACACTGTCCCTCACCCTCGGGAGCTCCTTTGCACCGACTACCCCACTACCTCAGGAGCTCCCTCAGGTTCGTCCCTCAAAACAGACCATACCAGTACCTCAGAAGCTCCCTCAAGTCTGTCCCTCAAACCCGGCTATCTCTCACCCTATGGAGTTCCGTCTCTCACCCTCCTCTGTCCATTATATTCCTGTGAACTCAGCCCAGTGTCCAACACTGACACATTGCTGGTGTGGGGGGATTTATCCTGTGAATTGTCCCTCTCTCACCCTCTCTGTCCATTATATTCTGTAAACACAGCCCAGTGTCCAACACTGACACATTGCTGGTGTGGGGGGATTTATCTAGTGAATTGTCCCTCTCTCACCCTCTCTGTCCATTATATTCCTGTGAACTCAGCCCAGTGTCCAACACTGACACATTGCTGGTGTGGGGTGATTTATCCTGTGAATTGTCCCTCTCTCACCCTCTCTGTCCATTATATTCCTGTGAACTCAGCCCAGTGTCCAACACTGACACATTGCTGGTGTGGGGGGATTTATCCTGTGAACTGTCCCTCTCTCACCCTCTCTGTCCATTATATTCCTGTGAACTCAGCCCAGTGTCCAACACTGACACATTGCTGGTGTGGGGGTGATTTATCCTGTGAATTGTCCCTCTCTCACCCTCTCTGTCCATTATATTCCTGTGAACTCAGCCCAGTGTCCAACACTGACACATTGCTGGTGTGGGGGTGATTTATCCTGTGAACTGTCCCTCTTTCACCCTCTATCCTTCTCCTCTGCCCCCACCCCCAACATCACTCAGACTCGTTCCACTGAATCTTCTCTTTGTTTCCTTGTTTCCAGTTGCAAATTAATTTGCATCGGTGAACGAACAACGGAGTTTACCCGTCCCACTAGAGTAAAGAATCCTTTGTTCTCAGTCTGTGTACTTCCTGATAGACACAGGACAGGAGGAGGCAGCAGAGTTTGGAACAAGAGAGACTGCAGATGCTGGAAATTCAGATACACACAAACACACACACACACTCACACACACACACACACACACACACACACACACACACACACACTCACACTCACACTCACACTCAGACACACACACACACACACACACTCACACTCACACTCACACTCAGACACACACACACACACACACACACACACACAAGTGCTCAGGCAGCATCAATGCAGGGGAATACACAGTCAATGTTTTGGGCTGAGACACTTGATCTGGACTGGGAAGGAAGGGGGACGAAGCCAGAATAAGAAGGTGGGGTGGGGGTATGGAGGAGAGGGGGGAGTACAAGCAGGCAAATGATGGGTGAGTCCAGGTGAGGGGGAATGCAGAGAGGTGCTGGGAGCTGATACGTGGAAGAGGTGAAGGTGTTGAAGAAGGAGGAATCTGCTGGAGGAGAGTCAATCCCTATGTGTACGGCCTCACCGGCCGGCACTGATTAACAATCAGCCACGGCATTATTTTTCCCCTTGAAATGTTGCATATCAGTTGTGAACTCTGATCTGTTGGCTGGCTGGTGTTGCTGCCTTGCCTGCCAATGATCTGATGTTTTGTGCATGAGGGGTTTGTGGTGAATGGACACTGTGAAACAGCAACCCTCCAGAAGAAAACAAAAATGGTGGACAGCAGATCACCCACACTAAACTCATCGGTGGAAAAGACATCTTCCAGCTTCAACATTTTCTCCATCGGCCTCTTCTTCCAACCTCCAGATACCGGGGAGTCCCCAGAGTTGAATGACTGGGCAGTCATCTCTCCTCTTTGTGGAGAGAGTTTCCTCCCCGGCTTGTCTGACAGGGACACTGGACATTACCGTCCGGTACCGGGAAGAGGTGTACCAGGGGCTTCCTCTGCCTGAGGGTGGCCTCCCGTTCCCATGTTCCGGACACTCACTGTCATCCTGTTCACCTGTACAACCGGGGCCTCCTGCACCTCAGGCCCCACCGGTACCCCAGCAGGTAAGCCTGACTCCTCTTCGTGGTCTTCCGGAGCATCCACCGAGAGGGCCTTGGCCTTGGGCATTCCTGGAAATCTGGGGTTTCCCATCACTCTTGCTACTTCCCCAGGCTGTTAACTCGAATGGTTTTGGCTGAGTGAACCACACAGTCCCTCGTTTACGCTCATCATCCAGCCCAGTACAGCCACGCACTTCCTCAAAAACAACTCGGAACATCGTGTGAAAGGACAATGTTTTCAGAAAGCTCCCTCCAACCTTCCCCTTGCAGGCTCCCACCAGCCTCCTCACAAAAGGACTATTTGTCCCCACGAGAATTGAAGCTCCGTCCCTCTCGACCTGGTCTGGACAAACCAGCACGAATGTATCAAGGGCTCAGCTCCTCCCACATCTGCCTCCGAAAACTCCAGCTTCAATGACAAGTACCCATCGTACGGACAGTCATCCGTACTAAAACCCCAGATCTCTAGCGCACTGAGTGGCGTCAATGGTAAATGCGTCAAATACCGGTTGTGAAACAAACCGTACGGCAGAGTAACCTGAGAGCCGGTGGCAAGTGTGGCTCCAGCATAAATACCCTCTATCCGTAGCGATACACTGGAGCTTGGCCCCACTAAGCCTTCAGGAATAGGGATTTAGCTTTAGGAGGTTCCTTGATATATTGCTGGGAACGTGTTTCCCCCCGAGATGCCAGGCCATTCCTTCACTGGGTCTCTCTGCTTAGGTACCCGGAGGCTCACTCTCCGAGGGGTTTCCCGTCATTCACACTCCCACCTGAAGTGTCCCACTTCACCACAGTTATAACAGACAATACCGGCCATTCCCCTTCTCGCGGGACCCCGTCCACTAGCAGCCCTCTGCGTGGTCCGTCCCCTTAGGGGGTCCGTCTCCCTATCAGCTCTATCATACGGGGGGAGGGGGTGCACCCGCTGATAACAACCGGGACATCTCAGTCCTAAACTCTGCCACGAGCTCCTTCACCACTTCCCGGGTGGGTTATCAGTGGTCACCTCAGCCAAGGGGACCACTACTGAGGTCTGTATCCTGCGGACGGAGGCCTCCCACGTCTCTATCACATTCTCCTCCTCTCTTACTTCTCATTTCAGCTCGACAAATGAGGGAGGGGAGGGTCGCGTCTTACGAGACAGTCAGAGACCCCAAGTGATCAGGTCTGGCGAATGGGTGCCTTTCACCATTTGGTCCATTCTTAACTGATTCACCTCAGCCGTTTGAATGGCCCACTACTCCCCAAGCAATTTATCTGCCTCTCCAGCCCAAAATGTAGGCAGAAAGTTTCTCCCCCTTCTGCTGAAACATGTTCTGAAACCCCGCCATGAGCTCCAATGTGCTTCCCATCGCGCCAAACACCTTTTCTAGCGTTTGCATGTAGGCCACAGAGGTAGCAAAGGGGTTCTGTGTCTTTACATATCTCAGTACAACAGCCGGCCCCTCCAAACTTTCAACCAGTCGCTGTCTTTTTCATCGTCAGGGCACTGCCACTCAAACTCTTCTTCACTTTTAGGGGTGGGACTTCGTTCCCGAGAACAGGCTGAGCCTACGATAGCTGGGACTTTGAACCTGGGCATTCTGCCATTTATTCCCCAGGGAGGTAAGGGCCGCTACCAACTCAGAATGCTCAGCCCTCGCTGGAGGACTCATTGGACCTTCTACATCAGACCACTCCTTCCCCTCGCTCCGCAGAAACGAGAGCAACTTGTCTTCAAAGTCTCTGTCCCCAGCTACGGAAAACTTGGCTTCTGATTCCACACACTCACCTTCACTCCCCTCCTCCCGGGAAGTAGGGACAGCCTCTGGCCCCCCTCTCCCGGGACCCCGATAGTACCAGGCAGTTCTACTGCCCTTACGTCAGTGCTGGTCTGGACTAGAACAAAGTCTGATTCTGCACACTCCCCTTCACTTCCCTCCTCCTGGGAAGTAGGGACAGCCTCTGGCCCCCCTCTCCCGGGGCCCCAATAGTACCAGGCAGTTCTACTGCCGTTATGTCAGTGCTGGTCTGGACTAGAACAAAGTCTGATTCTGCACACTGGCCTTCACTCCCCTCCTCCCGGGAAGTAGGGACAGCCTCTGCCCCCCCCCCCCCTCTCCCGGGACCCCAATAGTACCAGGCAGTTCTACTGCCGTTAGATCAGTGCTGGTCTGGACTAGAACAAAGTCTGATTCTGCACACTGGCCTTCACTCCCCTCCTCCCGGGAAGTAGGGACAGCCTCTGGCCCCCCTCTCCCGGGACCCCAATAGTACCAGGCAGTTCTACTGCCGTTAGATCAGTGCTGGTCTGGACTAGAACAAAGTCTGATTCCACACTCTCACCTTCACTCCCCTCCTCCCGGGAAGTAGGGACAGCCTCTGGCCCCCCTCTCCCGGGACCCCAATAGTACCAGGCAGTTCTACTGCCGTTAGATCAGTGCTGGTCTGGACTAGAACAAAGTCTGATTCCACACTCTCACCTTCACTCCCCTCCTCCCGGGAAGTAGGGACAGCCTCAGGCCCCCCTCTCCCGGGGCTCCATTGGTACCAGGCAGTTCTACTGCCGTTATGTCAGTGCTGGTCTGGACTAGAACAAAGTCTTTGCCGCCATTTTATCAAACCTCCGCTCCATCCCTGCAGCATCCATAACCACGTATCGTAATCACTTTCCCGGACTATAGCTTAACACAGACTTAAACACACAACCCACTGGATCAATACTCAGGGCAATCACACTACATCCAATGAAATCGATCCCGGACGATACCCCACAATGGAACACCCCAGTATCCTTGGCTGTGTAAGTGTAGGGAAGATGACCTCCGACCCCACCAAACTCGTGAGATTGAGGTGTGCTTGATCCCACCCCAAACCTCGGTTTGTGTGGATGCTGTGTCAGTTGTTACCCTGTCACAAATTAATGCCACGAAACAACAGACAGTACACTGCATACGATTGAAGGAATTCTATTCCTGAATCTTAACTGAAGGGTTCGTAAAGAATAACAAAAAGAAAAGGGCCCATTCTAATCAAACAGTCAAATATGCACAAGTTGGATCTCACCTTGAACTTCTCTGTCAGTCACGTGCTGGGCCCTCGGTTCACGTGAAAGGCCACACCACCTTCCGAATGTCACTCCAATCCATCTCGCTCGATATAGAGAGAGTGCAGAGGAGATTTACCAGGATGGGAGGGCGTACCTTATGAGAGTAGGTTGAGTGTACTGGGACTTTTCTCCTTGGAGCGACGGAGGATGAGAGGTGACCAGATAGAGGTGTATTAGATGATAAGGGGAATTGGTCGTGTGGATAGCCAGAGGCTTTTTCCCAGGGCTGAAATGGCTAACATGGGGGCCATAGTTTTAAGGTGCATGGAAGTAGGTACCGAGGGGATGTCAGGATTAAGTTTTTCACACAGAGAGTGGTGGGGGTGTGGAATGGGCTGCCGGAGATGGTGGTGGAGGCGGATACGAGTCTTTTAAGAGCCTCTTAGATAGGTCTATAGAGCTGATAAAAAATAGAAGGCTATGCGCTAGGGAAATTCTAGGCAGTCTCTACAGTAGGTTACATGGTCGGCACAACATTGTGGGCCGAAGGGCCTGTAATGTGCTGTAAATTTCTATGTTCAAACAAACGGGTCTCCCATCGATCGTGTGCTATAACCGGTACTCCGGAGTATCTTCTCTCTTTTCATCTCCTCTCGAACAGAAGCCCAAGACCATCCTTATTGTCCCTCAGCAAGAAAACCTCCCGCTGACTGGATGGCAAACATTCCACATCGTCCCTCATCTTCAACAATAACCCAGACAGGCCGAAAGCAGAACAGACCCTCTTACAGAGCGGTGAAACGAAATACCTACAGCATCACAGTAAAGATGTGAACCAGGGCATTACAATAGGAAGGGTGAGGAAACTTTAGAGAGGGTGCAGAGGAGATTTACCGGGATGCTGCCGGGATTAGAAAGCATTTCTTCTGAGGAAAGGTTGAGGGAGCTAGGGCTTTTCTCTCTGGAGTGAAGGAGGACGAAAGGTGAATTGCTAAAGTGAATAGGATGAGAAGAGGCTCAGATCGAGTGGACAGCCAAAGACACTTTTCCCAGGGCAGAAATGGACAACACATGGGGGCAGAATTTTAAAGTGACTGGAGGAAAGTATAAGGGGGAAGGTAAGATTTTCTTTACACACAGAGTGGTTGGTGTACGGAACACCCTGCCGGGGGTGGTGGTAGAGGCAAATACATTAGGGACATTTAAGAAACTCTTAGATAGGCACATAGGAGATGGAAAGGTGCAGGACTTGTCAGAAGGAAGGGTTAGATTGATCCTGGAGTAAGTTAAACAGTTGGCAGATGGGGGCGCTGAAGGGGCTGTACTTTGCTGTACTGTTCTTCTGTTTAATCTATACTTTTGTATTTTTGTTCATGATGTATAAATTGGTGGAGTTGCGGACAATAAAGATGTCCATCAGAGGACACGGGATATGGATAATCTTGGGAATGAAAGGGGTACCGTATGAGGAGTGTTTCGTGGTTCTGGTCTCTCACTGGCTGGAGTTTAGAAGAATGGGGGGGGGATCTAATTGAAATCAATCGAATATTGAAAGACCTAGATCGAGTGGACATGGAGAGGATGTTTGTTATAGTCAGGGAGTCTAGGACCAGAGGCCACAGCCTCAGAACAGGTAGATATCTCTTTAGGACAGATACGAGGAGGATTTTGTTTATCCAGAGGGTGGTGAATCTGGGGAATTCATTGCTACAGATGCCTGTGGAGGACAAGTCATTTGGGTTATTTAAAGTGGAGGTTGATAGGTTCTTGATTAGTAAGGTTACGGGGAGAAGGCAGGAGAATGGGGATGAGAGGCGTAACAAATCAGCCATGATGCAATGGGAGAGCAGAACTGATGGGTCAAATGGCCTAATTCTGCTCCTATGCTTTCTGGTAACCTTAGACTACCCTCACTATCACCAATATCACCACTGTCATCTGTGCAGGTTGGTTTCCTTTGTCAGCAAGTTATCTGGCAACATGTGTATGAATGTTGTGTCTTTCTTCTTCTTCCTTTGTCAATCTTTTTATTGATTTAAAATGAGCATAGATACAGACAGGAGGAGAATGATCTCAAATATGTATATCGATAATAATACAGAAAGAGAAATAGACATTATCAAAATCATACATAGTGATAAGCTAGTATGTAACATATAATAAAAAAGAAGACAACTAATTCTCTTATCAGTTCATGAAGAAAGAAAAGAAAACTTTAAATTATTGATTGAAAAAAGAAAAAAAAACCACTACACTAAACATAAAAGATAAAAAAAGGGACTGGGCAGTCCATTCTGAGGATACGACCAAAAAAAAGGAAGAAAGACTTTCTGATCAAATCTAAAACTTCAAAAAATAAATTGGAAGAGTATTAAATCAAATGAAAATATTGAATAGAAGGTCTCCAGATTTGCTCAAATTTAAAGGATGTATCAAATGTCCGACTTGTTATTTTCTCTAAACTTAAACAGGACATAATGGAGGAAAGCCAATAAAAGACAGCAGGTGGATTTAGAATCCTTCCAATTCATTAAAATGGCTCTCCCAGCCCATAAAGTTGAAAAAGCTATCATACGTTGAGTGGAAACAGAAATATTTCCTGCTTCTGATGGGATAATCTCAAAGATTACCATAAGTACATTAGGTTGCAAGTCCAGATCCAAGACTTTTGATAACGTTTTTAAAACATCTTTCCAAAAACTGTCTAGCTTTATACAAGACCAACACATATGAGTTAAAGTGGCCACCTGAATATTACATCTGTCACAAATAGGATTGATGTTGGAAAAAATACGTGCTAGTTTATCCTTTGACATATGGGCTCGATTCACTACCTTGAACTGTACCAAAGAATGGTGGGCACAAATAGATGAGTTATTAACCAAATAAAAAAATTTACTCCAATGATTATCTGAAAATGACTCGAGACTTCGAGATTTCAATTCCCAAGCATGTTTAATTTTATCGTTAGATATAATTCGTAAATTCAATAGCCGTTTATAAATTATAGCTATCAGCCCTTATTGAAGTAGTTTAAGCTGAAGGTGAACATCTGTCATATCAGGTGGATAAGCAGAGGGATAATTTGGCAGCAGGCCACATAAAAAAATTCCTAATTTGTAAATATCTAAAAAAGTGTACTTTAGATAAATCATATTTATCCACTAACTGAGAAAACAACATTAAACAATCACCTAAAAACAAATCTGAAAAAGTTATTCCCTTGGTTTTCCAAATAAAAAAGGCCTTATCCAAAGTTGACGGTTTAAAAATAATTAAATGTCTTTATTGTATTAATTTTAATAACTGATCAATGTAGAAGTAAAACAGTGGTACATCCTCCAGTAACACAATATCATTGGATGCATAAGAAATACAGAAATAATTGGAGCCACATTACAGGAACACAAATGTGTCTTTCATTACTTGGATTAAAGCCATTATTACATTGAACTGAGAAATAATTCAAATCGGTAACTAACAGAAGACTAACTTGTTTGTTAATAAGCTACAGAGATGACAGAACAACCAGATACATGCTCATGCAGATATTTCACTGACATTTAGATTTCCCACCATCTTCCCACACACCCCACAACAACCACCACCTCGTGCCCCACTCCACACCCCACGAACACCTCACACACATCACCACCGTCCATCAGCCTGTGATACGTTGGAAGATCACAATCTGACACCTTCCTTCTCACTTCCCTCCCCCATTGTCGTGTTCACTCTTGGACAGGACGTGCTTGCAGGGGAGCTGTTCGATCAGCATCTCACGCACCTGTGGACAGGGGTGTCAATGGTGAAGAAACACAGTTAGACCGCACCGTGTGGGGGGATCAGGACAACAGAGGCGCCCTCCCCTCATCACCTACAGAATCCATCACTTACCACCAGGAGATTCCCTTCTCCTCCACACCAAGAACTACACCAGGAAAACTCCATTCCTTCCAAATCAGACAATTCCCATTCGTCTAAAATAACCATCCGCCCCTCACCCCCACCCACAGAAATCATTTCCCCCCACACCAGGGGAACCCTCTTCCTCACAAACATGCAAATCGGTTTGTCTGGACAGTGTGGGAAATCGCCCCCACCCGCTCCCCCAGCACGTCGAGTGGAATCCCGTTCACTCCCTCTCCAGCAGCCAGACCAGGTGAGGGGAGCAGCTTAAGGAAAAGCTGTTTCTGGTTGACCCAGTTGCCTCAACAAAAGGCATAAAAGTTCAACGTTCAAAGTAAATTTATTCTCAAAGTAGGTATATGTTACCATATACAAACCTGAGATTCATTTTCTTGATGCAATTTAGAGTCAAACAGCAAAATACAACAAAATTAATGAAAAACTTCACACAGACTGACAATGAACTGTAAATGATATTCTGTTCAAATAAAAAACGTAAATAAATAATACTGAGACACGATGGGCCAAATGGCTATTTCTGCTCCTATGTCTTACGGTGTTATGGCAAACAACCAGAGGTCACTGTACAAGCTGTTACCAACGACATACAGTTTGTAGAAGAAGGAATGAGATCCTGTGGAATGAGCAGAGGGTGTTGGGTAAGGAGGAGGATCTCGAGGGTAATGATCTCCAGTTTACTCTGCCAGTGAGGACTGAAACAGAAAGGTAGGTCAGATGACTTTGTGGCTCTGCGGCTTGTACACTCGGTAGGGATTCAGGTTCCTGGATCTCTTGTGGGACAGACACAAACTGTACAAGAGAACGGGTTGAACTTGGACCCGAGAGAAATCAATATCTTTGCAGGAAAACTAACACAGGAGGTCTAAACTAGACTGGTGGGGTGGGTCTCTGAATAGCCGGTGGTCATGGGGTAAATGCCCAGAAATGGATAAGACTGTGAAAAGTGTTGAATACAGCCTGGTCCATCACAGGAAAAGCTCTCCCCGTCTTCGAGCACATCTACAGGAAGCACTGCCACAAGACAGCAGCATCCACCATCAAGGAGCCCCACAATCCAGGCCAGGCCGCTTCTCACTGCTGCCACCGGTAAGGAGTTACAGGAGCGTTTTGTCCCATACCACCAGTTTCAGGAACAGTTATTACTCTACAACCATTAGGCTCCGGAACCATAAGACATTGGAGCAGAGTTGGGAATTTTAGTCCCTTGAGTCTGCTTTGCCATTCCATCATGGCCGATTTATTGTCCCTCTCAACCCCATTCTCCTGCCTTCTTTCCATTACCTTTGACGTTCTGCTTCGTCAAGAACCTATCAACCTCCTCCGTAAATATACTCAATGACTTAGCCTCCACAGATTCACCACACTCTGGCTAAAGACATTTTTCCTGTTCCCTGTTCAGAACGGATGACCTCAATTTTGAGGCTGTGCTCTCTTGTCCTACACTCCCCACAATAGGAAACATCCTCTCCACATCCACTCTCTCTGGGCTTTTCAATATTCAATAGGTTTCAATGAGATTCTCCCCTCATTCTTCTAAACTCCAGTGAGTATAGGTCTGGAGACATCAAACATGTCTCAAAGTGTTAACCCTTTCATTCCTAATATTAATCTTGTGAACCGCTTCTGGGTCCTCTCCAATGGTAGTACACCTTTTGGTATACTCTAAGTGTCGTCTGACCAATGTCTTATAAAAACTCAGCACTACATCCTTGCTTTTGCATTCTTGTCCTCTTGAAATGAATTCTAACATTGCATTTGCCTTCCTTACCACCGACTCAACTTGCAAGTTAACCTCTGGGGAATCCTGCAGGAGGTTTCTCAAGTCACTGAGTTTTCAATTTCCTCCCCATTTAATAAATAGTCCATGCTTTTATTCCTTCTGCCAATGTGCATGACCGTGCACTTCCCTACATTATATCCAGAAATCTCAGATTCCCCCTTAAATCTGGGAAATAATACCCACTGCATCCCACAAACAATGGACTCACCTTCAGGGACTCACTCTTCACCTCATGTTCCTGATATTTATTTATTATTGTTATTATTTCTTTGTTTTACATTTGCACAGTTTGTTGAATTCTGCACTCTGGTTGATCACCCTAGTTGGGCAGACTTTCACTGATTCTGTTATTATCCCATAGATTTATTGAGTATGCCTGCAAGAAAACAAATCTCAGGGGGTGACAGAGATGTACAGTACTTTGATCATAAATTTACTTTGAACTTTGAAACTCAGTGATGTCTGGGAACAGAGCAAGGATAAATGGTGAAGGGCACACTTTGTAAATGTGGAGCGGTGACAGGGAGTTGGGGGAGATTAATCCCAGGGATGAAAGGGTTAACTTACGAGGAGTGTTTGAGGTCTCTGGGCTGGAGTTCAGAAGATGGGGGGTAGGGGGTGGAAATCTCACTGATACTACCGGATATTGAAAGGCCTGGATGGGGCGGATGTGTAAAGGGTTTTGATGTGAATGAGGGACTCCCGGATCCAAGGACACACCTCTCAGGAAAGGGACGTCTCTTTGAAACTGAGATGAGGAGGGATTTCTTGAGCCGAAGGGTGGTGAGTTTGTGGACTTTTTTGCCACAGTGAGTGGTGGAGGCCAAGTCACTTGGTGTATTTATGACAGAGATCGATAGCTTCTTCATCAATAAGAGGGTTAGGGTTATGGAGAGAAAGCTTGAGAAAGGGGTTGAGGGGAGACGTCATGGGGTCGAAGGCCTAATTCTGCTCTTATCTCTTACGTTGGGTGGTGATGGAAAACAGAGAGTTGCCGGTGACTCAGGTGTCACCGTTTCTGGGTTGAGTCATTCACCGTTTATCGGGAAGGGACAGTCACTGCTCATTGAACAGGAATGACCAAAGCCACATGAACCACAATCTCCAGCCTGGGAATAAATGTGGACTACATCTCTCACCTGACGGAGGTAGGCCTCTTGCTCCTCGGGGTTTCCCAGGTTGTTCTTCCCAATGATGAACACTTGGGCACTGCTGATCATCTCCTCACACTCGTCCTTTGACGGGAGCCCCTGCACTGGAAGATTGAGAAAAGTCCTCAGTCAGACCTTTGCCGGAGCAGGTCCAGAGGCAGCAAACCCCCAGTGTGAGGGTGGTGGTGGGGGTGAGGTCGGTGAAACAGGCTCATCGACTCCAGAGAATGCAAGACCATGACATCTGTACAAACCTCAGGTGAGGGAGAGGGGGTAGGGGATGGAGTGGAGTGGGGAGGAGCTGGGGTAAGCTGACTTTGGCAGCGGGTGAACAGGGAGGTAGACTGTCCGGGTCTAATGCTGAGCATCAGTGACCCTCGGAGATGAGACGCACAGACTGTCAGAGAGGGAAGGTGGAGTGGAGCGAGGTAGGTGTGGAATGAGGAGCTGTACACACCTGTACACAAAGGTGAGTCTGAGAGATTTACACAAACTACGAGAAGGGTTTAATGAGGCCTCTCCCAACACTGTGACTGTATTTGCTCCTGAATATCGTGTGTGGTGTCACAGGGTGTGACTGAGATCCAAACTGGACTGAAGACACCCCACCCTGCCCTCTATCAAACAAGACCTGATACCTGAGCATGTCTGTTCCTCTGGGCCAGAAGACGGCTTCTGGCTGGTCCCTTTGGAATTCGGTGGATCTGGAAATTAAATGAAGAAATTAACAGCGGTTGGCAGAGTGTAATCGTCAAATTCGGATGTCAGACTGGGACAGGAGGTGGGGGAGAGGGGTTAACTCAATGACCCTGACACACTCAGTTTCCCTCCACTGACTCTCCCTCCTGAACATCAGTCATTTTCCTCAGCCCGAGTCAGAATGAAGTTCAGGGATTGAACAGGGAGAGGAACATTCCCTTCGACAATTTCCTCCAACGACACCAGCTCGGCTGGTGGACAAACCCAGCCCAGGTTCTCCAGTCATTGCTTCCTGGGTTCCCATGAGTTCAGTACGTCTTTGCAATGTGGGAGGATACAGGAACAGAGACATGGGAGAGGTGAAAACACCGAAACATCATCCCTCTCTCCCTCCACTGACTCTCCTCCAAAATCTCTGCCACTTCCGATAGCAGCATTGGGATAAAATTAAAGGACTTACAGTGGGGATCAGCGTTCCCTTCAATGATTGCTACCTTTCATTCCCGAGCTGGACTGTCCAGCTGTGGGCCTGTGAATGTCCAGTATCCCTTTTCTCCACATCCACTGCCCCCACCCAAACTCTCAGCACCACTCCTCCCCGGCTGTCCCTTCTCTTTGTCCCACACCCCAGACTTCCCTCACATCCCCAACTACACTCCTCCTCCATCCCACTCTTTCCCATCCTGTCCCTCCCTTCTCCAATGCTCCCATCCCCTCCTCTCCATTAAAATCTTGACGTGGTCCCAGATTAGGTTAGTTGTGGCGGGGGGGGGGGGGGGGGTGGTGGTGATTTCTGGTCCCCTCATTATAGGAAGGTTGTGGAAGCTTTAGAAATGGTGCAGAGTGGATTTACCAGGATGCTGCCTGCATTAGGGAGCTTTTCTTATGAGGAATGTTTGAGGGAGCTAGAGATTTCCTCTTTGCGTTGATGGACATACTTTATTGATCCCGAGGGAAATTGGGTTTCGTTACAACTGCACCAACCAAGAATAGTGCAGAAATGTAGCAATATAAAACCATAAATAATTAAATAATAATGTTCATCATGCCAAGTGGAAATAAGTCCAGGACCAGACTATTGGCTCAGGGTGTCTGACACTCCGAGGGAGGAGTTGTACAGTTTGATGGCCACAGGTAGGAATGACTTCCTATGATGCTGGAGAGGTATGTAGGGGGGTTTAGATTGATCTCAGAGTAGTTTAAAAGGTCAGCACAGCCTGTACTGTCTACGGTCTGTGTTCTATGTCACAGGTCTGGCTGGGCAACGTCACCTGGAACCGCTGTGTGGGGGGGAATCCGAGGGAGGACATCACTGACCATAGGCAAGTCAGCTAACTGGAAAACACAGCACACTGTATGTGTTAATGACTCGGGATGTCCCAGACAAACCCACCCCAGGTTGTCCAGTCATTGCTTCCTGGGTTCCCACAAGATCAAACCTCTAATCCCACACAGTCTGTCCGTGTCATTCACTCCTCCCTCTTTAATCAACCCTCTTCTTTCATAACACTTCCCATCCCTCACTCTTTACCATCCATCCCTCCCGTCTGAAACACAGAAATCCCGCCACTCAAATCTACCCCACCCCACAGACACAACTCTCGCCATTCACTCCATCTTTCTCCTGCTAGACACTCCATCCCTCCCTCCCCCAGACACCACCACACTGTCTCCTCAGTTCGTCTGCTACTCACCCAGTACATCCCACTTTCCTCTATTACTCTGTCCAACAACTGGGATCCACCATCCCTCCAACTTCCTTCTCCATCCTGTCACAGTTCCTGCCTCTCCTCTCTCATTCCTCACCAGTCTCTTCCCTCTGATCTGTCAGTGTTCCTCTCTGACCTCTCTCAGAACATCTCTCTGACCGTTACTCCATCACTCTCTGCTCAATGATCCCTTCTCACTCTGTCCACAAGCCACAGTTCCTCACAACCCCGCCACCCACAGTCCATCAAACCCAACCCCAACCCTGATGAAGGGTCCCGGCCCGAAACGTCGACTGTTTACTCTTCCCTATAGATGCTGCCTGACCTGCTGTTCCTCCAGCATTTTGAGTGTGTTGCCCCAATCCTGAACCTATTCATCAACTCATGATACAACATTTTCACAGACCCATCAAACATCCACCATTCTCCGATGCCCAAGTCCCCCAACACCCTCTGATGCCCAAACACTTCAAATACCACCCAATAACCTGACGTATCATAGCCCTGCCCAATCTCTACACAATGTCCCATATTCAGCAGGTGTCCAGTGTCTTCCCACCCTCTATCTGGGCTACGGTTCTCCAGACATCCATTCCGATCCCCACACAATGACCAGTCTCCAATCCCTTGGCCACCTCATCCCAACTCCACCCATCTGACCAGCCCAGTGTCAGCCAGTGATTCCCTGAACCCCACTGATCCCTGTCACATCCTCGCTGCCCTTCCTAAACAACGGAACAACGATCACCACGTTCCAGGCACCAGTGGACAGTGAAGAAACAAATATTCCCACAGTGTTTCCTTCAATAATCCCCACCACTGATTCCTGATCTGCACTGTCCAGCTGTGGACCTGTGAATCTTCAGCATCACCATCTTCTTCCATCTCTTCCCCCCTTCTCATCCCTCATTCTCCCTTCCAGTCTGCATTTCTCCTCCACTCAGCCCTCTCTCCCACCCACTTTGCCATACATTTCTCCCACTTCCATCTCTCCAGTAACCATTATTCCACCCCTCCTCTCCCTGTCACATTCCCCTCTATTTCATTGTTTGCACTCCCTCCTGCCCTCCCCTTCCTTCCCAACTATCCCTCTTTCCCTTCCAGTCACCATGGCTAATGATGAAGCAAATGCCTCTGCCAGGGCTTCTGATTATTTCTTCCCCACCCTGCTACAAAGTCCAAGCCTGGCCCCTGGGGATTTATCCAAGTCAATATGCTCTGAGGCTGCAAATACACTGGCCTACTGGACCAGCCTCCAGACAAGGAAACGTGTACCATTTCCTGAGGCCGTGAACGCTACTCTAATCAGAAGCAGGGTTTGAACTGACCCCATCGTTTACATCCACTGTACCGCACATCTAACAAGTGAACCGGGCTGGGAAACAGCATCTTCCCCCAGGCTGTTAGACCTTTTAACACCCCACTGCCATCCAGCACACATGTACACCCTGTCTAAATGCCCTGCCACCCCAAACCCCCACACTCCCTAATTCACAGATACACTCTCATCCTGCACAGGTCACTTTTCATCTTTAACATATTGATATTGCTGCTTGTTCTAATATCACAGTGTAGTAACAATATAGTGTTTTACATAAACATTCACCTCTCTACCTTCAGGACATGAAACTCAGGGTCAGAGCTGGATCGAAACCGTGTACTGTGTATCGATATAGAGGACTGTGTAGAGGAATTCAGCACACAAATATATCTCGGGTGCCCAAGACTTTTACAAAGTACTGTATTTCTCAATGCCAGGCAGAGAGTGAGTCTGTAAATCTGACGGGAGCACAGGATGGTGGGGCTGGAGCACCATGGTAGAGGTGTGGGACAGGTGGCACAGGAGGAGTGTTGAGGCGGGTGGAGGGTGTAGATCTGTGGGTGAAGACACACCCAGCCACAAAACACCAGGCAACGTCGAATTCCAAACAATCGGTTTATTAAACCAAACAGCATGTCAATTTGGTGCTTCCCTCCCATGTCCCTTGTCTTTCTCCCTAATCATGATTCCCCTCTTACTGTATTTTACAGTGTGAGATTGAATCCATACAGACAGAAGAATTCACACCTGGGCTCGTGTCTCCTGCTGGGACAGAGGATGATTCCTGGGTGTGTTCTCCAGACACTGACCCATCGGTCTGTTTCCCTGTGGAACTACCTGTGTGTAGAATAGAGGAACAGAGAGAGTGAGAGAGTGGAGACACTGAAGCAATCATCATGAGTCAGAGGAACAGAGGAATAGGTGTGTGTAGAAACCAACATCACACAGGGTCTCTCCACTGTCTCTCCCAATTCCCTGTCACCCCTGATCATTCCCTTCAGTGGGAGTCGGGATGAAGTTCAGGGATCCACATGGGAATCAGGGTTTCCTTCAATGATCCCCACCACTGATCCCTGACCCACACTGTCCAGCTGTGGGTCTGTACACTTCCAGTTTCACTCCATCTTTTTGCTGTTAGACACTCCATCCCTCTCCCCCCCATTCACCACCACACTGTCTCTTCAGTCTCCATCTGCTACTCACCCAGTACATCCCACTTTCATCTAGTGAGGTCCACCATCCCTCCACCTTCCCTCTCCATCCTGTCACAGTTCCTGCCTCTCCTCTCTCATTCCTCGCCAGTGTCTTGCTTCTGATCTGTCAGTGTTTCTCTCTGACCTCTCAGAACATCTCTTTGACACTTACTCCATCACTCTCTGCTCAATCATCCCTCTCACTGTTTCTAAAAGCCACGGCAGCTCACTACCTCACCCACATCCATCAAACTCAACCCAGTCCTGACCCTCTTCATCACACCATGATACAACCTTTTCACAAAGACCCATCAAACCTCCAATATTCTCTGATGACCAAGTCCCCTAACATCCTCCGATGCCCAAACACTTCAAAACCCAATACGAGGAGGAGAAAATGGCAGTGTGACGCAGTGAGCACGGCCTCTCTGGAGATGGATATCCATTACTTATTAAGTAGGGATCCGTGCACAATCCTGATTTGATGGATGCAGATGTGAGAGCGTGGTGGAACATCTGGAGAAACTTCTGAAATGCCCGCTTCGCTGCCGCTACTACTGTGCGGTCCGGAATCTCCGGAGGAGAAGGCCTCCGAGACCCCGGCTTTGCTTGTTTCGGCGGCCGGGACGAGGTAGAAGGTGCTCGGCAGGGGATGACGCTCGGGAGGCTGTATCGGAGGGGCTGGTCGGAGGCTCAAAGTTTTCGGACGGACTCAGAGTCTGCTGTCATCAGTTGTCAGTGCCTGGAAGTTTATGGCAGGGAGAGTTTCTACCTTTTGCTGCCAATATCGGGACTATTGGAGTCGATCGGGACGAGACTTTTTCTTAAACCATGCCCATGGTCTGCTCTTTATCAAATTATGGTATTGCTTTGCACTGCTGTAACTATATGCTATAATTACATTAATTATGGCACCCTGCCCCTACCCATCTCCCATCCAGCCTGACTTCCACTTCTATTAGCCCTCCTTCCTGTCCACTTCTCCATTCACACTCTCCGTTTCCACCCTTCCATTCACCATTCTCCCTCCCCTCCTCTCCCTGAACACTGTCCTCCATTTCCTTGTTTACACTCTTTTCTGCCCTCCCCTGCCTCCTCACCTTTCTCCTCCCCTTCTAGTCACCGTTTCCCAATGACCATAAAACCATACGGTACAGGAGCAGAATTAGGCCATTTGGCCAATAATTTTCCTCCTCCTGCCTCTCTCCCTTCTTGAAGAGTGGAGTGACAGTGGAGTGGAGGACAGCTTTTCCTTCTTCCAGAACCATGCCAGAATCAACTGATTTTTGAAACATCATTACTAATACCGCCACAATCTCTCCAGCCACCTCGTTCAGAACTCTGGGCTATATATGATCTGGTTCTGGTGAATTATCTGCCCTCAAACCTTTTACTTTCCCAAGAACCTTCTCCTTTGTAATGGTGACTTCACATACTTCATGTACTTCTACCCGTTGTCACTCTCCATCTTCTGGCATACTGCTATTGTCTTCCACAGTGAAGACTGATGCAAAATATGTCTTTAGTTCATCCATTTGTTGAGCAAGTTTGTAAATCTGGATGGAGCAAACAATGTGGGGTATGGCAATGGTGGACTGCCATGGGAGGGGTGGGACAGGTGGCAGAGAATGATGGCTCGGGGTGTGGGGATTGCAGTCAAGCCAGCCCTGAGGCAGCGTGCAATATAATTTGATTCCAAACAATTGGTTTACTGATTACAGAATGTCTCTCGTGCTTCTTGCTCCCTCCCCTCTTCCTTCACCTTGTCCCAACCATGATTCCCCTCTCCCTGCCCCCTTTCCACTTTCAGTCCACACAGACCATCAGGTTTATTAACACTGCGTCAGGATTTATTCTGTGGCAACAGTACAAGCAACACGTAGAATTACTACATTACTTTGTCTTGTACCTTCGTCCCACAGGAGTGATGATTCATTTCACTTCATACATGTACGACATTGAATGACAATAAATTTGAACTTGAAATGGCTCATGAAACCTTCCAGGTCAAAGAGTTATTCAATGACACACTTTCACAAGACTTGGTACCTGAGCTTTTCCCTCCAGCTGGGATAGAAGTTGTGTCCTGGGAAAAATCTCCAGAGGATGACCTTTCAGACTGTTTCCCTGTGGAAGTCCCAGGACCTGGAATGAAGGAATGGAGAAACAGGAGAGTGGAAACACAGAAACAGATCATTAGGTAAGACATGAGTCTGAGGGAAAGGGGACGGGGTGTGTGAAGAAACCAACATTATCCATCTCCCTACACTGACTCCCCCTCCCAAACCACCATGACTCCAGGTCTCGCCTCAGCATGAATTTCTGCAACGGAACATCTCAATGAAGGTTCCCTTCAGTGAATCCCACCATCATTTCCCGAGCCTGCAGACTCTTATGGGCTAGTGATCAAGCATGAATCATCTTCTCTCCTTCAGCCTCTCCAGTCCAACATCCACCCCTCTCTGCTCACTCATTCCACCTCACACTCTCCAACCCTAATCATGACCCTATTCAACATGTCACAAAAACAATCTCTACATTAAGATACAACGTTACTTCGAACCTTCACCATTCTCCACTGCCAAGTCCAACACTGCACTCTCATGTCCCGACTCTTCAAAAACTCCCCAATATCACTAACCTCCATGGACTCACCAGGTATCCAGTGAGAGACAGTGAAGCAATCATCATGAGTCAGAGGAACAGAGGAATAGGTGCGTGTAGAAACCAACATCACACAGGGTCTCTCCACTGTCTCTCCCAATTCCCTGTCACCCCGATCATTCCCTTCAGTGGGAATCGGGACGAAGTTCAGTGATCAACTTGGGGATCAGGGTTTCCTTCAATGATCCCCACCACTGATTCCTTACCTGCACTGTCCAGCTGTGGGTCTGTACATTTCCAGTATCACTCCATCTGCTTCCTGTTAGACATTCAGTCCCTCTCCCCGACCCCATTCACCACCACACTGTCTCTTCAGTCTCCATCTGCTACTCACCCAGTACATCACACTTCCATCTAGTGGGATCCACCATCTCTCCATCCTGTCACAGTTCCTGCCTCTCCTCTCTCATTCCTCGCCAGTGTCTTGCTTCTGATCTGACAGTGTATCTCTCACCCCTCTCAGAACATCTCTTTGACACTTACTCCATCACTCTCTGCTCAATCATCCCTCTCACTGTTTCTAAAAGCCACAGTGGCTCACTACCTCAACCACATCCATCAAATTCAACCGAGTCCTGACACTATTCATCACCCCATGATACAACCTTTTCAGAAAGACCCTTCGAGCCTCCAATATTCTCTGATGACCAAGTCCCCTAACATCCTCTGATGCCCAAACACTTCAAAAACCGCCCAATATCCTGATGCACCATAGCCCTGCCAAACCTCCATATAATGTCCAATATTCAGCAGGTGACCAGTGTATTCCCACCCTCCGTCTGGGCTACATTACTCCAGGCATCTCCTCCAAACTCCACATGATGACCTATCTACAATCCCATAGACAAACCATCCCAACTCCAGCCATTTGATCTGCTCAGTATCAGCCAGTGATCCCCTGAATGCTGCAGATCTCTGTTCCGTCCTTGCTGTCCTTCTGAAACAACATTCACCACATCTGAGGCACAAGTGACGAGTGATGAAAACATGTCTCCAAACTGTTTCCTTCAATGATCCCCACCACTGATTCCTCATCTGCACTGTCCATCAGTAGTCCTGTGAATCTTCAGCATCATCATCTTCACCCACATCTTCCCCACCACTCCCCCCAGTTCTATGGCACCCTCTCCTGCCCCTCTCCCCTCCAGCCAGACCTCCACTCCAATTAGCCTCCTTCTGCCCACTTCTCCATTCACACTCATTTCCATCCTTCCACTCACCATTCTCCATCCCCGCCTCTCCCTGATACACTGCCCACCATTTCCTTGTTTGCACTCTCTTCTGCCCTCCCCTGCCTCCTCACCTTCCTCCTCACTTTCTAGTCACCGTTTCCCAATGACCAGAAAACCATATGGTACAGGAGCAGAATTAGGCTATTTGGCCAATAATTTTCCTCTGCCTGCCTCTCTCCCATCTTGAAGAGTGGAGTGACAGTGGAGTGGAGGACAGCTTTTCCTTCTTCCAGAACCACGCCAGAATCAACTGATTTCAGAAGGATCATTACTAATACCGCCACAATCTCTCCAGCCACCTCGTTCAGAACTCTGGGCTGCATCGGATCCGGTTCTGCTGAATTATCTGCCTTCAAAACTTTTACTCTCCCAAGAACCTTGTCCCTCGCGTTGACGACTTCACAAACTTCTGCCCCTTTACAGAATGTCTCTCGTGTTTCTTGCTTCCTCCTCTCTTCCTTCTCCTTGACACAACCATGATTCCCCTCTCCCTGCCCCCTTTCCACTCTCAGTCCGCACAGACCATCAGGTTTACTATCACTATGTCAGGACTTTTTCTGAGGCAACAGTACAAGGTAACAGGTAAAATTGCTACATTACTTTGTCTTGTACCTTAGCCCCACAGGAGTGATGATTCATTTTGCTTTATACATGTACAATGTTGAATGACAATAAACTGGAACTTGAAATGGCTCGTGAAACCTTCCCGGTCACAGAGTTATTCAATAACACACTTTCATGAGACTTTGTACCTGAGGTTGTCCCTCCAGCTGGGAGAGAAGACGTTTCCTTGGAAAAATTTCCAGTGGATGACCTTTCAGACTGTCTCCCTGTGGAAGTCCCTGGATCTGGAATAAAGGAATGGAGAAACAGGGAAGTGGAAACACAGAAACAGGTCATTAGGCAAGATATGACTCTGGCAGAAAGGGGACGGGGAGTGTGAAGAAACCAATGTTATCCATCTCCCTTCACTGACACTCCCTCCCAAACCACTATGACTCCAGGTCTCTCTCCTCAGAGAGTCAGGGTGAATTTCTGCAAACAAACATGGTGATGAGAGATCCCTTCAGTGAACCCCACCACCCATTCCTGAGCTTGCAGACTCCTCTGGGCTGATGGTCAAACCTGCATCTGCTTCTCACCTTCAACCTCTCCACTCCATCCTCCACCTCTTTCTGCTCTCTCATCCTCTGCAAAACCTACAGTGCCTCCTCCCCTCAAAGCCAACCCAAACCTAACCACAATCCAGACACTTATCATCACACCATGAAGGTAATCTTTACTCAGAGAAACCAGATTACTTCAAACATTCAACATTCTCCATTGACAAGTCCAACAATGCTCTCTAATGCCCCAACTCTTCAAAAACTCCCAAATATCACTAATCTCCATGGACTCACCAGTGAGTTCACTCCTGACCACTGGGGCCTTAGCCCTCTCGGTGTTTCCCACCATCCCCAACACACAATGATCATTGTCCTATCCATCATCCATCGCATCCTAACACTACCTATTTGATCAGCACAGATCCAGTCAGTGATCCCAGAAGCCTATGTATCCAATCCCGTGACACTGACCACATAACCCTCCCACTGGCTGTCAACCCCACCGTCACCCTCAGCGAGGACCCTGTCCATCCCTCACCCAGATCCTGACCCTTCCTGAAGGTGACTCAGACATCCCCAGTGACCACTCACATCCCTCACTCAGCAAAGCCAAGGGACTCAGTCCTTATGCTCTGGTCACCAACCCACCTCACCCGGCCCCATGAACTAAACTCAGACCAAGGTCATTACTGCTGACGTTATAATTGTGCAACACTCTCTCGTAGTGATCCTGGATAGTGTTGACATATGTCACAGGGAGGAGAGAGGAATCTCATACTCCATCATTCACACCCCATCCCCTGCATCCAGCAGGTAAACTGATAACTGAGACGCTGTATTTTACAGTGTGAGATTGAATCCATACAGACAGAAGAATTCACACCTGGGCTTGTGTCTCCTGCTGGGACAGAGGATGATTTCTGGGTGTGTTCTCCAGACACTGACGCATCGGTCTGTTTCCCTGTGGAACTACCTGTGTGTAGAATAGAGCAACAGAGAGAGTGAGAGAGTGGAGACACTGAAGCAATCATCATGAGTCAGAGGAACAGAGGAATAGGTGCGTGTAGAAACCAACATCACACAGGGTCTCTCCACTGTCTCTCCCAATTCCCTGTCACCCCGATCATTCCCTTCAGTGGGAGTCGGGACGAAGTTCAGTGATCAATTTGGGGATCAGGGTTTCCTTCAATGATCCCCACCACTGATTCCTTACCTGCACTATCCAGCTGTGGGTCTGTACATTTCCAGTATCACTCCATCTGTTTCCTGTTAGACACTCCGTCCCTCTCCCCCACCCCATTCACCACCACACTGTCTCTTCAGTCTCCTTCTGCTACTCACCCAGTACATCGCACTTCCATCTAGTGGGGTCCACCATCCCTCCACCTTCCCACTCCATCCTGTCACAGTTCCTGCCTCTCCGCTCTCATTCCTCGCCAGTGTCTTGCTTCTGATCTGTCAGTGTTTCTCTCTGACCTCTCAGTACATCTCTTTGACACTTACTCCATCACTCTCTGCTCAATCATCCCTCTCACTGTTTCTAAAAGCCACAGTGGCTCACTACCTCAACCACATCCATCAAATTCAACCGAGTCCTGACCCTATTCATCACCCCATGATACAACCTTTTCAGAAAGACCCATCGAGCCTCCAATATTCTCTGATGACCAAGTTCCCTAACATCCTCTGATGCCCAAACACTTCAAAAACCGCCCAATACCCTGATGCACCATAGCCTGCTGAACCTCCATATAATGTCCAATATTCAGCAGGTGACCAGTGTATTCCCACCCTCCGTCTGAGCTACATTTCTCCAGGCATCTCCTCCAAACTCCACATGATGACCAATCTCCAATCCTTTAGACACCCCATCCCAACTCCAGCCACGTGAACAGCCAGTATCAGCCAGTGATCCCATGAATGCTGCAGATCTCTGTTCCGTCCTTGCTGTCCTTCTGAAACAACATTCACCACATCTGAGGCACCAGTGACGAGTGATGAAAACATGTCTCCAAACTGTTTCCTTCAATGATCCCCACCACTGATTCCTCATCTGCACTGTCCATCAGTAGTCCTGTGAATCTTCAGCATCATCATCTTCACCCACATCTTCCCCACCACTCCCCCCAGCTCTATGGCACCCTCTCCTGCCCCTCTCCCCTCCAGCCAGACCTCCACTCCAATTAGCCTCCTTCTGCCCACTTCTCCATTCACACTCATTTCCATCCTTCCACTCACCATTCTCCATCCCTGCCTCTCCCTGATACACTGCCCACCATTTCGTTGTTTGCACTCTCTTCTGCCCTCCCCTGCCTCCTCACCTTCCTCCTCACTTTCTAGTCACCGTTTCCCAATGACCAGAAAACCATATGGTACAGGAGCAGAATTAGGCTATTTGGCCAATAATTTTCCTCCTCCTGCCTCTCTCCCATCTTGAAGAGTGGAGTGACAGTGGAGTGGAGGACAGCTTTTCCTTCTTCCAGAACCACGCCAGAATCAATTGTTTTTTGAAAGATCATTACTAATACCGCCACAATCTCTCCAGCCACCTCGTTCAGAACTCTGGGCTGCATTGGATCCGGTTCTGCTGAATTATCTGCCTTCAAAACTTTTACTCTCCCAAGAACCTTGTCCCTCGCGTTGACGACTTCACAAACTTCTGCCCCTTTACAGAATGTCTCTCGTGTTTCTTGCTCCCTCCTCTCTTCCTTCACCTTGTCCCAACCATGATTCCCCTCTCCCTGCCCCCTTTCCACTCTCAGTCCGCACAGACCATCATGTTTACTATCACTATGTCAGGACTTTTTCTGAGGCAACAGTACAAGGTAACAGGTAAAATTGCTACATTACTTTGTCTTGTACCTTAGCCCCACAGGAGTGATGATTCATTTTGCTTTATACATGTACAACGTTGAATGACAATAAACTGGAACTTGAAATGGCTCGTGAAACCTTCCCGGTCACAGAGTTATTCAATAACACACTTTCATGAGACTTTGTACCTGAGGTTGTCCCTCCAGCTGGGAGAGAAGACGTTTCCTTGGAAAAATTTCCAGTGGATGACCTTTCAGACTGTCTCCCTGTGGAAGTCCCTGGATCTGGAATAAAGGAATGGAGAAACAGGGAAGTGGAAACACAGAAACAGGTCATTAGGCAAGACATGACTCTGGCAGAAAGGGGACGGGGAGTGTGAAGAAACCAATGTTATCCATCTCCCTTCACTGACACTCCCTCCCAAACCACTATGACTCCAGGTCTCTCTCCTCAGAGAGTCAGGGTGAATTTCTGCAAACAAACATGGTGATGAGAGATCCCTTCAGTGAACCCCACCACCCATTCCTGAGCTTGCAGACTCCTCTGGGCTGATGGTCAAACCTGCATCTGCTTCTCACCTTCAACCTCTCCACTCCATCCTCCACCTCTTTCTGCTCTCTCATCCTCTGCAAAACCTACAGTGCCTCCTCCCCTCAAAGCCAACCCAAACCCAAACACAATCCAGACCCTTATCATCACACCATGAAGGTAATCTTTACTCAGAGAAACCAGATTACTTCAAACATTCAACATTCTCCATTGACAAGTCCAACAATGCTCTCTAATGCCCCAACTCTTCAAAAACTCCCAAATATCACTAATCTCCATGGACTCACCAGTGAGTTCACTCCTGACCACTGGGGCCTTAGCCCTCTCGGTGTTTCCCACCATCCCCAACACACAATGATCATTGTCCTATCCATCATCCATCGCATCCTAACACTACCTATTTGATCAGCACAGATCCAGTCAGTGATCCCAGAAGCCTATGTATCCAATCCCGTGACACTGACCACATAACCCTCCCACTGGCTGTCAACCCCACCGTCACCCTCAGCGAGGACCCTGTCCATCCCTCACCCAGATCCTGACCCTTCCTGAAGGTGACTCAGACATCCCCAGTGACCACTCACATCCCTCACTCAGCAAAGCCAAGGGACTCAGTCCTTATGCTCTGGTCACCAACCCACCTCACCCGGCCCCATGAACTAAACTCAGACCAAGGTCATTACTGCTGACGTTATAATTGTGCAACACTCTCTCGTAGTGATCCTGGATAGTGTTGACATATGTCACAGGGAGGAGAGAGGAATCTCATACTCCATCATTCACACCCCATCCCCTGCATCCAGCAGGTAAACTGATAACTGAGACGCTGTATTTTACAGTGTGAGATTGAATCCATACAGACAGAAGAATTCACACCTGGGCTTGTGTCTCCTGCTGGGACAGAGGATGATTTCTGGGTGTGTTCTCCAGACACTGACGCATCGGTCTGTTTCCCTGTGGAACTACCTGTGTGTAGAATAGAGCAACAGAGAGAGTGAGAGAGTGGAGACACTGAAGCAATCATCATGAGTCAGAGGAACAGAGGAATAGGTGCGTGTAGAAACCAACATCACACAGGGTCTCTCCACTGTCTCTCCCAATTCCCTGTCACCCCGATCATTCCCTTCAGTGGGAGTCGGGACGAAGTTCAGGGATCAATTTGGGGATCAGGGTTTCCTTCAATGATCCCCACCACTGATTCCTTACCTGCACTATCCAGCTGTGGGTCTGTACATTTCCAGTATCACTCCATCTGTTTCCTGTTAGACACTCCGTCCCTCTCCCCCACCCCATTCACCACCACACTGTCTCTTCAGTCTCCTTCTGCTACTCACCCAGTACATCGCACTTCCATCTAGTGGGGTCCACCATCCCTCCACCTTCCCACTCCATCCTGTCACAGTTCCTGCCTCTCCGCTCTCATTCCTCGCCAGTGTCTTGCTTCTGATCTGTCAGTGTTTCTCTCTGACCTCTCAGAACATCTCTTTGACACTTACTCCATCACTCTCTGCTCAATCATCCCTCTCACTGTTTCTAAAAGCCACAGTGGCTCACTACCTCAACCACATCCATCAAATTCAACCGAGTCCTGACCCTATTCATCACCCCATGATACAACCTTTTCAGAAAGACCCATCGAGCCTCCAATATTCTCTGATGACCAAGTTCCCTAACATCCTCTGATGCCCAAACACTTCAAAAACCGCCCAATACCCTGATGCACCATAGCCTGCTGAACCTCCATATAATGTCCAATATTCAGCAGGTGACCAGTGTATTCCCACCCTCCGTCTGAGCTACATTTCTCCAGGCATCTCCTCCAAACTCCACATGATGACCAATCTCCAATCCTTTAGACACCCCATCCCAACTCCAGCCACGTGAACAGCCAGTATCAGCCAGTGATCCCATGAATGCTGCAGATCTCTGTTCCGTCCTTGCTGTCCTTCTGAAACAACATTCACCACATCTGAGGCACCAGTGACGAGTGATGAAAACATGTCTCCAAACTGTTTCCTTCAATGATCCCCACCACTGATTCCTCATCTGCACTGTCCATCAGTAGTCCTGTGAATCTTCAGCATCATCATCTTCACCCACATCTTCCCCACCACTCCCCCCAGCTCTATGGCACCCTCTCCTGCCCCTCTCCCCTCCAGCCAGACCTCCACTCCAATTAGCCTCCTTCTGCCCACTTCTCCATTCACACTCATTTCCATCCTTCCACTCACCATTCTCCATCCCTGCCTCTCCCTGATACACTGCCCACCATTTCGTTGTTTGCACTCTCTTCTGCCCTCCCCTGCCTCCTCACCTTCCTCCTCACTTTCTAGTCACCGTTTCCCAATGACCAGAAAACCATATGGTACAGGAGCAGAATTAGGCTATTTGGCCAATAATTTTCCTCCTCTTGCCTCTCTCCCATCTTGAAGAGTGGAGTGACAGTGGAGTGGAGGACAGCTTTTCCTTCTTCCAGAACCACGCCAGAATCAATTGTTTTTTGAAAGATCATTACTAATACCGCCACAATCTCTCCAGCCACCTCGTTCAGAACTCTGGGCTGCATCGGATCCGGTTCTGCTGAATTATCTGCCTTCAAAACTTTTACTCTCCCAAGAACCTTGTCCCTCGCGTTGACGACTTCACAAACTTCTGCCCCTTTACAGAATGTCTCTCGTGTTTCTTGCTCCCTCCTCTCTTCCTTCACCTTGTCCCAACCATGATTCCCCTCTCCCTGCCCCCTTTCCACTCTCAGTCCGCACAGACCATCATGTTTACTATCACTATGTCAGGACTTTTTCTGAGGCAACAGTACAAGGTAACAGGTAAAATTGCTACATTACTTTGTCTTGTACCTTAGCCCCACAGGAGTGATGATTCATTTTGCTTTATACATGTACAACGTTGAATGACAATAAACTGGAACTTGAAATGGCTCGTGAAACCTTCCCGGTCACAGAGTTATTCAATAACACACTTTCATGAGACTTTGTACCTGAGGTTGTCCCTCCAGCTGGGAGAGAAGACGTTTCCTTGGAAAAATTTCCAGTGGATGACCTTTCAGACTGTCTCCCTGTGGAAGTGCCTGGATCTGGAATAAAGGAATGGAGAAACAGGGAAGTGGAAACACAGAAACAGGTCATTAGGCAAGACATGACTCTGGCAGAAAGGGGACGGGGAGTGTGAAGAAACCAATGTTATCCATCTCCCTTCACTGTCACTCCCTCCCAAACCACTATGACTCCAGGTCTCTCTCCTCAGAGAGTCAGGGTGAATTTCTGCAAACAAACATGGTGATGAGAGATCCCTTCAGTGAACCCCACCACCCATTCCTGAGCTTGCAGACTCCTCTGGGCTGATGGTCAAACCTGCATCTGCTTCTCACCTTCAACCTCTCCACTCCATCCTCCACCTCTTTCTGCTCTCTCATCCTCTGCAAAACCTACAGTGCCTCCTCCCCTCAAAGCCAACCCAAACCTAACCACAATCCAGACACTTATCATCACACCATGAAGGTAATCTTTACTCAGAGAAACCAGATTACTTCAAACATTCAACATTCTCCATTGACAAGTCCAACAATGCTCTCTAATGCCCCAACTCTTCAAAAACTCCCAAATATCACTAATCTCCATGGACTCACCAGTGAGTTCACTCCTGACCACTGGGGCCTTAGCCCTCTCGGTGTTTCCCACCATCCCCAACACACAATGATCATTGTCCTATCCATCATCCATCGCATCCTAACACTACCTATTTGATCAGCACAGATCCAGTCAGTGATCCCAGAAGCCTATGTATCCAATCCCGTGACACTGACCACATAACCCTCCCACTGGCTGTCAACCCCACCGTCACCCTCAGCGAGGACCCTGTCCATCCCTCACCCAGATCCTGACCCTTCCTGAAGGTGACTCAGACATCCCCAGTGACCACTCACATCCCTCACTCAGCAAAGCCAAGGGACTCAGTCCTTATGCTCTGGTCACCAACCCACCTCACCTGGCCCCATGAACTAAACTCAGACCAAGGTCATTACTGCTGACGTTATAATTGTGCAACACTCTCTCGTAGTGATCCTGGATAGTGTTGACATATGTCACAGGGAGGAGAGAGGAATCTCATACTCCATCATTCACACCCCATCCCCTGCATCCAGCAGGTAAACTGATAACTGAGACGCTGTATTTTACAGTGTGAGATTGAATCCATACAGACAGAAGAATTCACACCTGGGCTCGTGTCTCCTGCTGGGACAGAGGATGATTTCTGGGTGTGTTCTCCAGACACTGACGCATCGGTCTGTTTCCCTGTGGAACTACCTGTGTGTAGAATAGAGGAACAGAGAGAGTGAGATAGTGGAGACACTGAAGCAATCATCATGAGTCAGAGGAACAGAGGAATAGGTGCGTGTAGAAACCAACATCACACAGGGTCTCTCCACTGTCTCTCCCAATTCCCTGTCACCCCGATCATTCCCTTCAGTGGGAGTCGGGACGAAGTTCAGGGATCAATTTGGGGATCAGGGTTTCCTTCAATGATCCCCACCACTGATTCCTTACCTGCACTATCCAGCTGTGGGTCTGTACATTTCCAGTATCACTCCATCTGTTTCCTGTTAGACACTCCGTCCCTCTCCCCCACCCCATTCACCACCACACTGTCTCTTCAGTCTCCTTCTGCTACTCACCCAGTACATCGCACTTCCATCTAGTGGGATCCACCATCCCTCCACCTTCCCACTCCATCCTGTCACAGTTCCTGCCTCTCCGCTCTCATTCCTCGCCAGTGTCTTGCTTCTGATCTGTCAGTGTTTCTCTCTGACCTCTCAGAACATCTCTTTGACACTTACTCCATCACTCTCTGCTCAATCATCCCTCTCACTGTTTCTAAAAGCCACAGTGGCTCACTACCTCAACCACATCCATCAAATTCAACCGAGTCCTGACCCTATTCATCACCCCATGATACAACCTTTTCAGAAAGACCCATCGAGCCTCCAATATTCTCTGATGACCAAGTTCCCTAACATCCTCTGATGCCCAAACACTTCAAAAACCGCCCAATACCCTGATGCACCATAGCCTGCTGAACCTCCATATAATGTCCAATATTCAGCAGGTGACCAGTGTATTCCCACCCTCCGTCTGAGCTACATTTCTCCAGGCATCTCCTCCAAACTCCACATGATGACCAATCTCCAATCCTTTAGACACCCCATCCCAACTCCAGCCACGTGAACAGCCAATATCAGCCAGTGATCCCATGAATGCTGCAGATCTCTGTTCCGTCCTTGCTGTCCTTCTGAAACAACATTCACCACATCTGAGGCACCAGTGACGAGTGATGAAAACATGTCTCCAAACTGTTTCCTTCAATGATCCCCACCACTGATTCCTCATCTGCACTGTCCATCAGTAGTCCTGTGAATCTTCAGCATCATCATCTTCACCCACATCTTCCCCACCACTCCCCCCAGCTCTATGGCACCCTCTCCTGCCCCTCTCCCCTCCAGCCAGACCTCCACTCCAATTAGCCTCCTTCTGCCCACTTCTCCATTCACACTCATTTCCATCCTTCCACTCACCATTCTCCATCCCTGCCTCTCCCTGATACACTGCCCACCATTTCGTTGTTTGCACTCTCTTCTGCCCTCCCCTGCCTCCTCACCTTCCTCCTCACTTTCTAGTCACCGTTTCCCAATGACCAGAAAACCATATGGTACAGGAGCAGAATTAGGCTATTTGGCCAATAATTTTCCTCCTCCTGCCTCTCTCCCATCTTGAAGAGTGGAGTGACAGTGGAGTGGAGGACAGCTTTTCCTTCTTCCAGAACCACGCCAGAATCAATTGTTTTTTGAAAGATCATTACTAATACCGCCACAATCTCTCCAGCCACCTCGTTCAGAACTCTGGGCTGCATCGGATCCGGTTCTGCTGAATTATCTGCCTTCAAAACTTTTACTCTCCCAAGAACCTTGTCCCTCGCGTTGACGACTTCACAAACTTCTGCCCCTTTACAGAATGTCTCTCGTGTTTCTTGCTCCCTCCTCTCTTCCTTCACCTTGTCCCAACCATGATTCCCCTCTCCCTGCCCCCTTTCCACTCTCAGTCCGCACAGACCATCATGTTTACTATCACTATGTCAGGACTTTTTCTGAGGCAACAGTACAAGGTAACAGGTAAAATTGCTACATTACTTTGTCTTGTACCTTAGCCCCACAGGAGTGATGATTCATTTTGCTTTATACATGTACAACGTTGAATGACAATAAACTGGAACTTGAAATGGCTCGTGAAACCTTCCCGGTCACAGAGTTATTCAATAACACACTTTCATGAGACTTTGTACCTGAGGTTGTCCCTCCAGCTGGGAGAGAAGACGTTTCCTTGGAAAAATTTCCAGTGGATGACCTTTCAGACTGTCTCCCTGTGGAAGTCCCTGGATCTGGAATAAAGGAATGGAGAAACAGGGAAGTGGAAACACAGAAACAGGTCATTAGGCAAGACATGACTCTGGCAGAAAGGGGACGGGGAGTGTGAAGAAACCAATGTTATCCATCTCCCTTCACTGACACTCCCTCCCAAACCACTATGACTCCAGGTCTCTCTCCTCAGAGAGTCAGGGTGAATTTCTGCAAACAAACATGGTGATGAGAGATCCCTTCAGTGAACCCCACCACCCATTCCTGAGCTTGCAGACTCCTCTGGGCTGATGGTCAAACCTGCATCTGCTTCTCACCTTCAACCTCTCCACTCCATCCTCCACCTCTTTCTGCTCTCTCATCCTCTGCAAAACCTACAGTGCCTCCTCCCCTCAAAGCCAACCCAAACCCAAACACAATCCAGACACTTATCATCACACCATGAAGGTAATCTTTACTCAGAGAAACCAGATTACTTCAAACATTCAACATTCTCCATTGACAAGTCCAACAATGCTCTCTAATGCCCCAACTCTTCAAAAACTCCCAAATATCACTAATCTCCATGGACTCACCAGTGAGTTCACTCCTGACCACTGGGGCCTTAGCCCTCTCGGTGTTTCCCACCATCCCCAACACACAATGATCATTGTCCTATCCATCATCCATCGCATCCTAACACTACCTATTTGATCAGCACAGATCCAGTCAGTGATCCCAGAAGCCTATGTATCCAATCCCGTGACACTGACCACATAACCCTCCCACTGGCTGTCAACCCCACCGTCACCCTCAGCGAGGACCCTGTCCATCCCTCACCCAGATCCTGACCCTTCCTGAAGGTGACTCAGACATCCCCAGTGACCACTCACATCCCTCACTCAGCAAAGCCAAGGGACTCAGTCCTTATGCTCTGGTCACCAACCCACCTCACCCGGCCCCATGAACTAAACTCAGACCAAGGTCATTACTGCTGACGTTATAATTGTGCAACACTCTCTCGTAGTGATCCTGGATAGTGTTGACATATGTCACAGGGAGGAGAGAGGAATCTCATACTCCATCATTCACACCCCATCCCCTGCATCCAGCAGGTAAACTGATAACTGAGACGCTGTATTTTACAGTGTGAGATTGAATCCATACAGACAGAAGAATTCACACCTGGGCTTGTGTCTCCTGCTGGGACAGAGGATGATTTCTGGGTGTGTTCTCCAGACACTGACGCATCGGTCTGTTTCCCTGTGGAACTACCTGTGTGTAGAATAGAGCAACAGAGAGAGTGAGAGAGTGGAGACACTGAAGCAATCATCATGAGTCAGAGGAACAGAGGAATAGGTGCGTGTAGAAACCAACATCACACAGGGTCTCTCCACTGTCTCTCCCAATTCCCTGTCACCCCGATCATTCCCTTCAGTGGGAGTCGGGACGAAGTTCAGGGATCAATTTGGGGATCAGGGTTTCCTTCAATGATCCCCACCACTGATTCCTTACCTGCACTATCCAGCTGTGGGTCTGTACATTTCCAGTATCACTCCATCTGTTTCCTGTTAGACACTCCGTCCCTCTCCCCCACCCCATTCACCACCACACTGTCTCTTCAGTCTCCTTCTGCTACTCACCCAGTACATCGCACTTCCATCTAGTGGGGTCCACCATCCCTCCACCTTCCCACTCCATCCTGTCACAGTTCCTGCCTCTCCGCTCTCATTCCTCGCCAGTGTCTTGCTTCTGATCTGTCAGTGTTTCTCTCTGACCTCTCAGAACATCTCTTTGACACTTACTCCATCACTCTCTGCTCAATCATCCCTCTCACTGTTTCTAAAAGCCACAGTGGCTCACTACCTCAACCACATCCATCAAATTCAACCGAGTCCTGACCCTATTCATCACCCCATGATACAACCTTTTCAGAAAGACCCATCGAGCCTCCAATATTCTCTGATGACCAAGTTCCCTAACATCCTCTGATGCCCAAACACTTCAAAAACCGCCCAATACCCTGATGCACCATAGCCTGCTGAACCTCCATATAATGTCCAATATTCAGCAGGTGACCAGTGTATTCCCACCCTCCGTCTGAGCTACATTTCTCCAGGCATCTCCTCCAAACTCCACATGATGACCAATCTCCAATCCTTTAGACACCCCATCCCAACTCCAGCCACGTGAACAGCCAGTATCAGCCAGTGATCCCATGAATGCTGCAGATCTCTGTTCCGTCCTTGCTGTCCTTCTGAAACAACATTCACCACATCTGAGGCACCAGTGACGAGTGATGAAAACATGTCTCCAAACTGTTTCCTTCAATGATCCCCACCACTGATTCCTCATCTGCACTGTCCATCAGTAGTCCTGTGAATCTTCAGCATCATCATCTTCACCCACATCTTCCCCACCACTCCCCCCAGCTCTATGGCACCCTCTCCTGCCCCTCTCCCCTCCAGCCAGACCTCCACTCCAATTAGCCTCCTTCTGCCCACTTCTCCATTCACACTCATTTCCATCCTTCCACTCACCATTCTCCATCCCTGCCTCTCCCTGATACACTGCCCACCATTTCGTTGTTTGCACTCTCTTCTGCCCTCCCCTGCCTCCTCACCTTCCTCCTCACTTTCTAGTCACCGTTTCCCAATGACCAGAAAACCATATGGTACAGGAGCAGAATTAGGCTATTTGGCCAATAACTTTCCTCCTCCTGCCTCTCTCCCATCTTGAAGAGTGGAGTGACAGTGGAGTGGAGGACAGCTTTTCCTTCTTCCAGAACCACGCCAGAATCAATTGTTTTTTGAAAGATCATTACTAATACCGCCACAATCTCTCCAGCCACCTCGTTCAGAACTCTGGGCTGCATCGGATCCGGTTCTGCTGAATTATCTGCCTTCAAAACTTTTACTCTCCCAAGAACCTTGTCCCTCGCGTTGACGACTTCACAAACTTCTGCCCCTTTACAGAATGTCTCTCGTGTTTCTTGCTCCCTCCTCTCTTCCTTCACCTTGTCCCAACCATGATTCCCCTCTCCCTGCCCCCTTTCCACTCTCAGTCCGCACAGACCATCATGTTTACTATCACTATGTCAGGACTTTTTCTGAGGCAACAGTACAAGGTAACAGGTAAAATTGCTACATTACTTTGTCTTGTACCTTAGCCCCACAGGAGTGATGATTCATTTTGCTTTATACATGTACAACGTTGAATGACAATAAACTGGAACTTGAAATGGCTCGTGAAACCTTCCCGGTCACAGAGTTATTCAATAACACACTTTCATGAGACTTTGTACCTGAGGTTGTCCCTCCAGCTGGGAGAGAAGACGTTTCCTTGGAAAAATTTCCAGTGGATGACCTTTCAGACTGTCTCCCTGTGGAAGTCCCTGGATCTGGAATAAAGGAATGGAGAAACAGGGAAGTGGAAACACAGAAACAGGTCATTAGGCAAGACATGACTCTGGCAGAAAGGGGACGGGGAGTGTGAAGAAACCAATGTTATCCATCTCCCTTCACTGACACTCCCTCCCAAACCACTATGACTCCAGGTCTCTCTCCTCAGAGAGTCAGGGTGAATTTCTGCAAACAAACATGGTGATGAGAGATCCCTTCAGTGAACCCCACCACCCATTCCTGAGCTTGCAGACTCCTCTGGGCTGATGGTCAAACCTGCATCTGCTTCTCACCTTCAACCTCTCCACTCCATCCTCCACCTCTTTCTGCTCTCTCATCCTCTGCAAAACCTACAGTGCCTCCTCCCCTCAAAGCCAACCCAAACCCAAACACAATCCAGACCCTTATCATCACACCATGAAGGTAATCTTTACTCAGAGAAACCAGATTACTTCAAACATTCAACATTCTCCATTGACAAGTCCAACAATGCTCTCTAATGCCCCAACTCTTCAAAAACTCCCAAATATCACTAATCTCCATGGACTCACCAGTGAGTTCACTCCTGACCACTGGGGCCTTAGCCCTCTCGGTGTTTCCCACCATCCCCAACACACAATGATCATTGTCCTATCCATCATCCATCGCATCCTAACACTACCTATTTGATCAGCACAGATCCAGTCAGTGATCCCAGAAGCCTATGTATCCAATCCCGTGACACTGACCACATAACCCTCCCACTGGCTGTCAACCCCACCGTCACCCTCAGCGAGGACCCTGTCCATCCCTCACCCAGATCCTGACCCTTCCTGAAGGTGACTCAGACATCCCCAGTGACCACTCACATCCCTCACTCAGCAAAGCCAAGGGACTCAGTCCTTATGCTCTGGTCACCAACCCACCTCACCCGGCCCCATGAACTAAACTCAGACCAAGGTCATTACTGCTGACGTTATAATTGTGCAACACTCTCTCGTAGTGATCCTGGATAGTGTTGACATATGTCACAGGGAGGAGAGAGGAATCTCATACTCCATCATTCACACCCCATCCCCTGCATCCAGCAGGTAAACTGATAACTGAGACGCTGTATTTTACAGTGTGAGATTGAATCCATACAGACAGAAGAATTCACACCTGGGCTTGTGTCTCCTGCTGGGACAGAGGATGATTTCTGGGTGTGTTCTCCAGACACTGACGCATCGGTCTGTTTCCCTGTGGAACTACCTGTGTGTAGAATAGAGCAACAGAGAGAGTGAGAGAGTGGAGACACTGAAGCAATCATCATGAGTCAGAGGAACAGAGGAATAGGTGCGTGTAGAAACCAACATCACACAGGGTCTCTCCACTGTCTCTCCCAATTCCCTGTCACCCCGATCATTCCCTTCAGTGGGAGTCGGGACGAAGTTCAGGGATCAATTTGGGGATCAGGGTTTCCTTCAATGATCCCCACCACTGATTCCTTACCTGCACTATCCAGCTGTGGGTCTGTACATTTCCAGTATCACTCCATCTGTTTCCTGTTAGACACTCCGTCCCTCTCCCCCACCCCATTCACCACCACACTGTCTCTTCAGTCTCCTTCTGCTACTCACCCAGTACATCGCACTTCCATCTAGTGGGGTCCACCATCCCTCCACCTTCCCACTCCATCCTGTCACAGTTCCTGCCTCTCCGCTCTCATTCCTCGCCAGTGTCTTGCTTCTGATCTGTCAGTGTTTCTCTCTGACCTCTCAGAACATCTCTTTGACACTTACTCCATCACTCTCTGCTCAATCATCCCTCTCACTGTTTCTAAAAGCCACAGTGGCTCACTACCTCAACCACATCCATCAAATTCAACCGAGTCCTGACCCTATTCATCACCCCATGATACAACCTTTTCAGAAAGACCCATCGAGCCTCCAATATTCTCTGATGACCAAGTTCCCTAACATCCTCTGATGCCCAAACACTTCAAAAACCGCCCAATACCCTGATGCACCATAGCCTGCTGAACCTCCATATAATGTCCAATATTCAGCAGGTGACCAGTGTATTCCCACCCTCCGTCTGAGCTACATTTCTCCAGGCATCTCCTCCAAACTCCACATGATGACCAATCTCCAATCCTTTAGACACCCCATCCCAACTCCAGCCACGTGGACAGCCAGTATCAGCCAGTGATCCCATGAATGCTGCAGATCTCTGTTCCGTCCTTGCTGTCCTTCTGAAACAACATTCACCACATCTGAGGCACCAGTGACGAGTGATGAAAACATGTCTCCAAACTGTTTCCTTCAATGATCCCCACCACTGATTCCTCATCTGCACTGTCCATCAGTAGTCCTGTGAATCTTCAGCATCATCATCTTCACCCACATCTTCCCCACCACTCCCCCCAGCTCTATGGCACCCTCTCCTGCCCCTCTCCCCTCCAGCCAGACCTCCACTCCAATTAGCCTCCTTCTGCCCACTTCTCCATTCACACTCATTTCCATCCTTCCACTCACCATTCTCCATCCCTGCCTCTCCCTGATACACTGCCCACCATTTCGTTGTTTGCACTCTCTTCTGCCCTCCCCTGCCTCCTCACCTTCCTCCTCACTTTCTAGTCACCGTTTCCCAATGACCAGAAAACCATATGGTACAGGAGCAGAATTAGGCTATTTGGCCAATAATTTTCCTCCTCTTGCCTCTCTCCCATCTTGAAGAGTGGAGTGACAGTGGAGTGGAGGACAGCTTTTCCTTCTTCCAGAACCACGCCAGAATCAATTGTTTTTTGAAAGATCATTACTAATACCGCCACAATCTCTCCAGCCACCTCGTTCAGAACTCTGGGCTGCATCGGATCCGGTTCTGCTGAATTATCTGCCTTCAAAACTTTTACTCTCCCAAGAACCTTGTCCCTCGCGTTGACGACTTCACAAACTTCTGCCCCTTTACAGAATGTCTCTCGTGTTTCTTGCTCCCTCCTCTCTTCCTTCACCTTGTCCCAACCATGATTCCCCTCTCCCTGCCCCCTTTCCACTCTCAGTCCGCACAGACCATCATGTTTACTATCACTATGTCAGGACTTTTTCTGAGGCAACAGTACAAGGTAACAGGTAAAATTGCTACATTACTTTGTCTTGTACCTTAGCCCCACAGGAGTGATGATTCATTTTGCTTTATACATGTACAACGTTGAATGACAATAAACTGGAACTTGAAATGGCTCGTGAAACCTTCCCGGTCACAGAGTTATTCAATAACACACTTTCATGAGACTTTGTACCTGAGGTTGTCCCTCCAGCTGGGAGAGAAGACGTTTCCTTGGAAAAATTTCCAGTGGATGACCTTTCAGACTGTCTCCCTGTGGAAGTCCCTGGATCTGGAATAAAGGAATGGAGAAACAGGGAAGTGGAAACACAGAAACAGGTCATTAGGCAAGACATGACTCTGGCAGAAAGGGGACGGGGAGTGTGAAGAAACCAATGTTATCCATCTCCCTTCACTGACACTCCCTCCCAAACCACTATGACTCCAGGTCTCTCTCCTCAGAGAGTCAGGGTGAATTTCTGCAAACAAACATGGTGATGAGAGATCCCTTCAGTGAACCCCACCACCCATTCCTGAGCTTGCAGACTCCTCTGGGCTGATGGTCAAACCTGCATCTGCTTCTCACCTTCAACCTCTCCACTCCATCCTCCACCTCTTTCTGCTCTCTCATCCTCTGCAAAACCTACAGTGCCTCCTCCCCTCAAAGCCAACCCAAACCTAACCACAATCCAGACACTTATCATCACACCATGAAGGTAATCTTTACTCAGAGAAACCAGATTACTTCAAACATTCAACATTCTCCATTGACAAGTCCAACAATGCTCTCTAATGCCCCAACTCTTCAAAAACTCCCAAATATCACTAATCTCCATGGACTCACCAGTGAGTTCACTCCTGACCACTGGGGCCTTAGCCCTCTCGGTGTTTCCCACCATCCCCAACACACAATGATCATTGTCCTATCCATCATCCATCGCATCCTAACACTACCTATTTGATCAGCACAGATCCAGTCAGTGATCCCAGAAGCCTATGTATCCAATCCCGTGACACTGACCACATAACCCTCCCACTGGCTGTCAACCCCACCGTCACCCTCAGCGAGGACCCTGTCCATCCCTCACCCAGATCCTGACCCTTCCTGAAGGTGACTCAGACATCCCCAGTGACCACTCACATCCCTCACTCAGCAAAGCCAAGGGACTCAGTCCTTATGCTCTGGTCACCAACCCACCTCACCCGGCCCCATGAACTAAACTCAGACCAAGGTCATTACTGCTGACGTTATAATTGTGCAACACTCTCTCGTAGTGATCCTGGATAGTGTTGACATATGTCACAGGGAGGAGAGAGGAATCTCATACTCCATCATTCACACCCCATCCCCTGCATCCAGCAGGTAAACTGATAACTGAGACGCTGTATTTTACAGTGTGAGATTGAATCCATACAGACAGAAGAATTCACACCTGGGCTTGTGTCTCCTGCTGGGACAGAGGATGATTTCTGGGTGTGTTCTCCAGACACTGACGCATCGGTCTGTTTACCTGTGGAACTACCTGTGTGTAGAATAGAGGAACAGAGAGAGTGAGAGAGTGGAGACACTGAAGCAATCATCATGAGTCAGAGGAATAGGTGCGTGTAGAAACCAACATCACACAGGGTCTCTCCACTGTCTCTCCCAATTCCCTGTCACCCCGATCATTCCCTTCAGTGGGAGTCGGGACGAAGTTCAGTGATCAATTTGGGGATCAGGGTTTCCTTCAATGATCCCCACCACTGATTCCTTACCTGCACTATCCAGCTGTGGTTCTGTACATTTCCAGTATCACTCCATCTGTTTCCTGTTAGACACTCCGTCCCTCTCCCCCACCCCATTCACCACCACACTGTCTCTTCAGTCTCCTTCTGCTACTCACCCAGTACATCGCACTTCCATCTAGTGGGGTCCACCATCCCTCCACCTTCCCACTCCATCCTGTCACAGTTCCTGCCTCTCCGCTCTCATTCCTCGCCAGTGTCTTGCTTCTGATCTGTCAGTGTTTCTCTCTGACCTCTTAGAACATCTCTTTGACACTTACTCCATCACTCTCTGCTCAATCATCCCTCTCACTGTTTCTAAAAGCCACAGTGGCTCACTACCTCAACCACATCCATCAAATTCAACCGAGTCCTGACCCTATTCATCACCCCATGATACAACCTTTTCAGAAAGACCCATCGAGCCTCCAATATTCTCTGATGACCAAGTTCCCTAACATCCTCTGATGCCCAAACACTTCAAAAACCGCCCAATACCCTGATGCACCATAGCCTGCTGAACCTCCATATAATGTCCAATATTCAGCAGGTGACCAGTGTATTCCCACCCTCCGTCTGAGCTACATTTCTCCAGGCATCTCCTCCAAACTCCACATGATGACCAATCTCCAATCCTTTAGACACCCCATCCCAACTCCAGCCACGTGAACAGCCAGTATCAGCCAGTGATCCCATGAATGCTGCAGATCTCTGTTCCGTCCTTGCTGTCCTTCTGAAACAACATTCACCACATCTGAGGCACCAGTGACGAGTGATGAAAACATGTCTCCAAACTGTTTCCTTCAATGATCCCCACCACTGATTCCTCATCTGCACTGTCCATCAGTAGTCCTGTGAATCTTCAGCATCATCATCTTCACCCACATCTTCCCCACCACTCCCCCCAGCTCTATGGCACCCTCTCCTGCCCCTCTCCCCTCCAGCCAGACCTCCACTCCAATTAGCCTCCTTCTGCCCACTTCTCCATTCACACTCATTTCCATCCTTCCACTCACCATTCTCCATCCCTGCCTCTCCCTGATACACTGCCCACCATTTCGTTGTTTGCACTCTCTTCTGCCCTCCCCTGCCTCCTCACCTTCCTCCTCACCTTCTGGTCACCGTTTCCCAATGACCAGAAAACCATACGGTACAGGAGCAGAATTAGGCTATTTGGCCAATAATTTTCCTCCTCTTGCCTCTCTCCCATCTTGAAGAGTGGAGTGACAGTGGAGTGGAGGACAGCTTTTCCTTCTTCCAGAACCACGCCAGAATCAACTGATTTTAGAAAGATCATTACTAATACCGCCACAATCTCTCCAGCCACCTCGTTCAGAACTCTGGGCTGCATCGGATCCGGTTCTGCTGAATTATCTGCCTTCAAAACTTTTACTCTCCCAAGAACCTTGTCCCTCACGTTGACGACTTCACAAACTTCTGCCCCTTTACAGAATGTCTCTCGTGTTTCTTGCTCCCTCCTCTCTTCCTTCTCCTTGTCACAACCATGATTCCCCTCTCCCTGCCCCCTTTCCACTCTCAGTCCGCACAGACCATCATGTTTACTATCACTATGTCAGGACTTTTTCTGAGGCAACAGTACAAGGTAACAGGTAAAATTGCTACATTACTTTGTCTTGTACCTTAGCCCCACAGGAGTGATGATTCATTTTGCTTTATACATGTACAACGTTGAATGACAATAAACTGGAACTTGAAATGGCTCGTGAAACCTTCCCGGTCACAGAGTTATTCAATAACACACTTTCATGAGACTTTGTACCTGAGGTTGTCCCTCCAGCTGGGAGAGAAGACGTTTCCTTGGAAAAATTTCCAGTGGATGACCTTTCAGACTGTCTCCCTGTGGAAGTCCCTGGATCTGGAATAAAGGAATGGAGAAACAGGGAAGTGGAAACACAGAAACAGGTCATTAGGCAAGACATGACTCTGGCAGAAAGGGGACGGGGAGTGTGAAGAAACCAATGTTATCCATCTCCCTTCACTGACACTCCCTCCCAAACCACTATGACTCCAGGTCTCTCTCCTCAGAGAGTCAGGGTGAATTTCTGCAAACAAACATGGTGATGAGAGATCCCTTCAGTGAACCCCACCACCCATTCCTGAGCTTGCAGACTCCTCTGGGCTGATGGTCAAACCTGCATCTGCTTCTCACCTTCAACCTCTCCACTCCATCCTCCACCTCTTTCTGCTCTCTCATCCTCTGCAAAACCTACAGTGCCTCCTCCCCTCAAAGCCAACCCAAACCTAACCACAATCCAGACACTTATCATCACACCATGAAGGTAATCTTTACTCAGAGAAACCAGATTACTTCAAACATTCAACATTCTCCATTGACAAGTCCAACAATGCTCTCTAATGCCCCAACTCTTCAAAAACTCCCAAATATCACTAATCTCCATGGACTCACCAGTGAGTTCACTCCTGACCACTGGGGCCTTAGCCCTCTCGGTGTTTCCCACCATCCCCAACACACAATGATCATTGTCCTATCCATCATCCATCGCATCCTAACACTACCTATTTGATCAGCACAGATCCAGTCAGTGATCCCAGAAGCCTATGTATCCAATCCCCTGACACTGACCACATAACCCTCCCACTGGCTGTCAACTCCACCGTCACCCTCAGCGAGGACCCTGTCCATCCCTCACCCAGATCCTGACCCTTCCTGAAGGTGACTCAGACATCCCCAGTGACCACTCACATCCCTCACTCAGCAAAGCCAAGGGGCTCAGTCCTTATGCTCTGGTCACCAACCCACCTCACCTGGCCCCATGAACTAAACTCAGACCAAGGTCATTACTGCTGACGTTATAATTGTGCAACACTCTCTCGTAGTGATCCTGGATAGTGTTGACATATGTCACAGGGAGGAGAGAGGAATCTCATACTCCATCATTCACACCCCATCCCCTGCATCCAGCAGGTAAACTGATAACTGAGACGCTGTATTTTACAGTGTGAGATTGAATCCATACAGACAGAAGAATTCACACCTGGGCTTGTGTCTCCTGCTGGGACAGAGGATGATTTCTGGGTGTGTTCTCCAGACACTGACGCATCGGTCTGTTTCCCTGTGGAACTACCTGTGTGTAGAATAGAGCAACAGAGAGAGTGAGAGAGTGGAGACACTGAAGCAATCATCATGAGTCAGAGGAACAGAGGAATAGGTGCGTGTAGAAACCAACATCACACAGGGTCTCTCCACTGACTCTCCCAATTCCCTGTCACCCTGATCATTCCCTTCAGTGGGAGTCGGGACGAAGTTCAGTGATCAATTTGGGGATCAGGGTTTCCTTCAATGATCCCCACCACTGATTCCTTACCTGCACTATCCAGCTGTGGGTCTGTACATTTCCAGTATCACTCCATCTGTTTGCTGTTAGACACTCCGTCCCTCTCCCCCACCCCATTCACCACCACCCAGTACATCGCACTTCCATCTAGTGGGGTCCACAATCCCTCCAACTTCCCTCTCCATCCTGTCACAGTTCCTGCCTATCCGCTCTCATTCCTCGCCAGTGTCTTGCTTCTGTCTGTCAGTGTTTCTCACTGACCTCTCAGAACATCTCTTTGACACTTACTCCATCACTCTCTGCTCAATCATCCCTCTCACTGTTTCTAAAAGCCACAGTGGCTCACTACCTCAACCACATCCATCAAATTCAACCGAGTCCTGACCCTATTCATCACCCCATGATACAACCTTTTCAGAAAGACCCATCGAGCCTCCAATATTCTCTGATGACCAAGTCCCCTAACATCCTCTGATGCCCAAACACTTCAAAAACCGCCCAATACCCTGATGCACCATAGCCTGCTGAACCTCCATATAATGTCCAATATTCAGCAGGTGACCAGTGTATTCCCACCCTCCGTCTGAGCTACATTACTCCAGGCATCTCCTCCAAACTCCACATGATGACCAATCTCCAATCCTTTAGACACCCCATCCCAACTCCAGCCATTTGATCAGCCCAGTATCAGCCAGTGGTCCCCTGAATGCCGCAGATCCCTGTTCCGTCCTTGCTGTCCTTCTGAAACAACATTCACCACATCTGAGGCACCAGTGACGAGTGATGAAAACATGTCTCCAAACTGTTTCCTTCAATGATCCCCACCACTGATTCCTTATCTGCATTGTCCATCAGTAGTCCTGTGAATCTTCAGCATCACCATCTTCACCCACATCTTCCCCACCCCTCCCCACAGATCTATGGCACCCTCTCCAAACCCTCTCCCCTCCAGCCTGACCTCCACTCCAATTAACCTCCTTCCTGCCCACTTCTCCATTCACACTCCTCGTTTCCATCCTCCCACTCACCATTCTCCCTCCCCTCCTCTCCCTGATACACTGCCCTCCATTTCCTTGTTTACACTCTTTTCTGCCCTCCCCTGGCTCCTCACCTTCCTCCTCCCCTTCTAGTCAGCGTTTCCCAATGACCATAAAACCATACGGTACAGGAGCAGAATTAGGCCATTTTGCCAATAATTTTCCTCTGCCTGCCTCTCTCCCATCTTGAAGAGTGGAGTGACAGTGGAGTGGAGGACAGCTTTTCCTTCTTCCAGAACCACGCCAGAATCAACTGATTTTTGAAATATCATTACTAATACCTCCACAATCTCCTCAGCCACCTCGTTCAGAACTCTGGGCTGCATACGATCTGGTTCTGGTGAATTATCTGCCTTCAAACCTTTTACTCTCCCAAGAACCTTCTCCCTCGTACTGGCGACTTCACATACTTCTGCCCCTTTACAGAATGTCTCTCGTGTTTCTTGCTCCCTCCTCATTTCCTTCTCCTTGTCACAACCATGATTCCCCTCTCCCTGCCCCCTTTCCACTCTCAGTCCACACAGACCATCAGGTTTACTATCACTATGTCAGGACTTTTTCTGCGGCAACAGTACAAGGTAACAGGTAAAATTGCTACATTACTTTGTCTTGTACCTTAGCCCCACAGGAGTGATGATTCATTTTGCTTTATACATGTACAACGTTGAATGACAATAAACTGGAACTTGAAATGGCTCGTGAAACCTTCCCGGTCACAGAGTTATTCAATAACACACTTTCATGAGACTTTGTACCTGAGGTTGTCCCTCCAGCTGGGAGAGAAGACGTTTCCTTGGAAAAATTTCCAGTGGATGACCTTTCAGACTGTCTCCCTGTGGAAGTCCCTGGATCTGGAATAAAGGAATGGAGAAACAGGGAAGTGGAAACACAGAAACAGGTCATTAGGCAAGACATGACTCTGGCAGAAAGGGGACGGGGAGTGTGAAGAAACCAATGTTATCCATCTCCCTTCACTGACACTCCCTCCCAAACCACTATGACTCCAGGTCTCTCTCCTCAGAGAGTCAGGGTGAATTTCTGCAAACAAACATGGTGATGAGAGATCCCTTCAGTGAACCCCACCACCCATTCCTGAGCTTGCAGACTCCTCTGGGCTGATGGTCAAACCTGCATCTGCTTCTCACCTTCAACCTCTCCACTCCATCCTCCACCTCTTTCTGCTCTCTCATCCTCTGCAAAACCTACAGTGCCTCCTCCCCTCAAAGCCAACCCAAACCTAACCACAATCCAGACACTTATCATCACACCATGAAGGTAATCTTTACTCAGAGAAACCAGATTACTTCAAACATTCAACATTCTCCATTGACAAGTCCAACAATGCTCTCTAATGCCCCAACTCTTCAAAAACTCCCAAATATCACTAATCTCCATGGACTCACCAGTGAGTTCACTCCTGACCACTGGGGCCTTAGCCCTCTCGGTGTTTCCCACCATCCCCAACACACAATGATCATTGTCCTATCCATCATCCATCGCATCCTAACACTACCTATTTGATCAGCACAGATCCAGTCAGTGATCCCAGAAGCCTATGTATCCAATCCCCTGACACTGACCACATAACCCTCCCACTGGCTGTCAACTCCACCGTCACCCTCAGCGAGGACCCTGTCCATCCCTCACCCAGATCCTGACCCTTCCTGAAGGTGACTCAGACATCCCCAGTGACCACTCACATCCCTCACTCAGCAAAGCCAAGGGGCTCAGTCCTTATGCTCTGGTCACCAACCCACCTCACCTGGCCCCATGAACTAAACTCAGACCAAGGTCATTACTGCTGACGTTATAATTGTGCAACACTCTCTCGTAGTGATCCTGGATAGTGTTGACATATGTCACAGGGAGGAGAGAGGAATCTCATACTCCATCATTCACACCCCATCCCCTGCATCCAGCAGGTAAACTGATAACTGAGACGCTGTATTTTACAGTGTGAGATTGAATCCATACAGACAGAAGAATTCACACCTGGGCTTGTGTCTCCTGCTGGGACAGAGGATGATTTCTGGGTGTGTTCTCCAGACACTGACGCATCGGTCTGTTTCCCTGTGGAACTACCTGTGTGTAGAATAGAGCAACAGAGAGAGTGAGAGAGTGGAGACACTGAAGCAATCATCATGAGTCAGAGGAACAGAGGAATAGGTGCGTGTAGAAACCAACATCACACAGGGTCTCTCCACTGACTCTCCCAATTCCCTGTCACCCTGATCATTCCCTTCAGTGGGAGTCGGGACGAAGTTCAGTGATCAATTTGGGGATCAGGGTTTCCTTCAATGATCCCCACCACTGATTCCTTACCTGCACTATCCAGCTGTGGGTCTGTACATTTCCAGTATCACTCCATCTGTTTGCTGTTAGACACTCCGTCCCTCTCCCCCACCCCATTCACCACCACCCAGTACATCGCACTTCCATCTAGTGGGGTCCACAATCCCTCCAACTTCCCTCTCCATCCTGTCACAGTTCCTGCCTATCCGCTCTCATTCCTCGCCAGTGTCTTGCTTCTGTCTGTCAGTGTTTCTCACTGACCTCTCAGAACATCTCTTTGACACTTACTCCATCACTCTCTGCTCAATCATCCCTCTCACTGTTTCTAAAAGCCACAGTGGCTCACTACCTCAACCACATCCATCAAATTCAACCGAGTCCTGACCCTATTCATCACCCCATGATACAACCTTTTCAGAAAGACCCATCGAGCCTCCAATATTCTCTGATGACCAAGTCCCCTAACATCCTCTGATGCCCAAACACTTCAAAAACCGCCCAATACCCTGATGCACCATAGCCTGCTGAACCTCCATATAATGTCCAATATTCAGCAGGTGACCAGTGTATTCCCACCCTCCGTCTGAGCTACATTACTCCAGGCATCTCCTCCAAACTCCACATGATGACCAATCTCCAATCCTTTAGACACCCCATCCCAACTCCAGCCATTTGATCAGCCCAGTATCAGCCAGTGGTCCCCTGAATGCCGCAGATCCCTGTTCCGTCCTTGCTGTCCTTCTGAAACAACATTCACCACATCTGAGGCACCAGTGACGAGTGATGAAAACATGTCTCCAAACTGTTTCCTTCAATGATCCCCACCACTGATTCCTTATCTGCATTGTCCATCAGTAGTCCTGTGAATCTTCAGCATCACCATCTTCACCCACATCTTCCCCACCCCTCCCCACAGATCTATGGCACCCTCTCCAAACCCTCTCCCCTCCAGCCTGACCTCCACTCCAATTAACCTCCTTCCTGCCCACTTCTCCATTCACACTCCTCGTTTCCATCCTCCCACTCACCATTCTCCCTCCCCTCCTCTCCCTGATACACTGCCCTCCATTTCCTTGTTTACACTCTTTTCTGCCCTCCCCTGGCTCCTCACCTTCCTCCTCCCCTTCTAGTCAGCGTTTCCCAATGACCATAAAACCATACGGTACAGGAGCAGAATTAGGCCATTTTGCCAATAATTTTCCTCTGCCTGCCTCTCTCCCATCTTGAAGAGTGGAGTGACAGTGGAGTGGAGGACAGCTTTTCCTTCTTCCAGAACCACGCCAGAATCAACTGATTTTTGAAATATCATTACTAATACCTCCACAAACTCCTCAGCCACCTCGTTCAGAACTCTGGGCTGCATACGATCTGGTTCTGGTGAATTATCTGCCTTCAAACCTTTTACTCTCCCAAGAACCTTCTCCCTCGTACTGGCGACTTCACATACTTCTGCCCCTTTACAGAATGTCTCTCGTGTTTCTTGCTCCCTCCTCTCTTCCTTCTCCTTGTCACAACCATGATTCCCCTCTCCCTGCCCCCTTTCCACTCTCAGTCCACACAGACCATCAGGTTTACTATCACTATGTCAGGACTTTTTCTGCGGCAACAGTACAAGGTAACAGGTAAAATTGCTACATTACTTTGTCTTGTAACTTAGCCCCACAGGAGTGATGATTCATTTTGCTTTATACACGTACAACATTGAATGACAATAAACTGAAATTTGAAATGGCTCGTGAAACCTTCCCGGTCACAGAGTTATTCGATAACACACTTTCATGAGACTTTGTACCTGAGGTTGTCCCTCCAGCTGGGAGAGAAGACGTTTTCTTTGAAAAATTTCCAGTGGATGACCCTTCAGACTGTCTCCCTGTGGAAGTCCCTGGATCTGGAATAAAGGAATGGAGAAACAGGAGAGTGGAAACACAGAAACAGATAATCAGGCAAGACATGAGTCTGGCAGAAAGGGGATGGGGAGTGTGAAGAAACCAATGTTATCCATCTCCCTTCACTGACTCTCCCTCCCAAACCACTATGACTCAGGTCTCTCTCCTCAGAGAGTCAGGGTGAATTTCTGCAACCAAACATGGTGATGAGAGATCCCAACAGTGAACCTCACCACCAATTCCTGAGCTTGCAGACTCCTCTGGGCTGATGGTCAAACCTGCATCTGCTTCTCACCTTCAACCTCTCCACTCCATCCTCCACCTCTTTCTGCTCTCTCATCCTCTGCAAAACCTACAGTGCCTCCTCCCCTCAAAGACAACCCAAACCCAACCACAATCCTGACCCTTATCATCACACCATGAAGGTAATCTTTACTCAAAGATAACACGTTACTTCAAACGTTCACCATTCTCCATTGACAAGTCCAACAATGCCCTCTAATGCCCCAACTCATCAAAAACACCCCTGAACGCTGACACAGTGCTCCCCAATATCACTAACCTCCATAGACTCACCAGGTATCCAGTGAGTTCCCACCCGGCCACTGAGGCCTTGGCACTCTCAGTGTTTCCCACCATCCCCAACACACAATGACCACTGTCCTATCCATTATCCATCCCATCCTAACACTACCCATTTGAATCGCCCAGACTCAGTCAGTGATCCCTGAAGCCCACATTTCTATTTCCCGTGACACTGACCCTGACGCTGGCTGTCAACCCCACCGTCACCCTCAGCGAAGACCCTGTCCATTCCTCACCCAGATCCTGACCCTTCCTGAAGGTGACTCAGACATCCCCAGTGACCACTCACATCCCTCACTCAGCAAAGCCAAGGGGCTCAGTCCTCATACTCTGGTCACCAACCCACCTCACCCGGCCCAATGAACTAAACTCAGACCAAAGTCATTACTGCCCACGTTATAATTGTGAAACACTCTCTCGTAGTGATCCTGGATAGTGTTGAAATATGTCACAGGGAGGAGAGAGGAATCTCGTACTTCATCATTCACACCCCATCCCCTGCAGCCAGCAGGTAAACTGATTACTGATACGCTGTATTTTACAGTGTGAGATTGAATCCATACAGACAGAAGAATTCACACCTGGGCTCGTGTCTCCTGCTGGGACAGAGGATAATTTCTGGGTGTCTTCTCCAGACACTGACCCATCGGTCTGTTTCCATGTGGAACTACCTGTGTGTAGAATAGAGGAACAGAGAGAGTGAGAGAGTGGAGACACTGAAGCAATCATCATGAGTCAGAGGAACAGAGGAATAGGTGCGTGTAGAAACCAACATCACACAGGGTCTCTCCACTGACTCTCCCAATTCCCTGTCACTCCGATTATTCCCTTCAGTGGGAGTCGGGACAAAGTTCAGTGATCAATTTGGGGATCAGGGTTTCCTTCAATGATCCCCACCACTGATTCCTTACCTGCACTATCCAGCTGTGGGTCTGTACATTTCCAGTATCACTCCATCTGTTTCCTGTTAGACACTCCGTCCCTCTCCCCCACCCCATTCACCACCACACTGTCTCTTCAGTCTCCATCTGCTACTCACCCAGTACATCGCACTTCCATCTAGTGGGGTCCACCATCCCTCCACCTTCCCACTCCATCCTGTCACAGTTCCTGCCTCTCCGCTCTCATTCCTCGCCAGTGTCTTGCTTCTGATCTGTCAGTGTTTCTCACTGACCTCTCAGAACATCTCTTTGACACTTACTCCATCACTCTCTGCTCAATCATCCCTCTCACTGTTTCTAAAAGCCACAGTGGCTCACTACCTCAACCACATCCATCAAATTCAACCGAGTCCTGACCCTATTCATCACCCCATGATACAACCTTTTCAGAAAGACCCATCGAGCCTCCAATATTCTCTGATGACCAAGTCCCCTAACATCCTCTGATGCCCAAACACTTCAAAAACCGCCCAATACCCTGATGCACCATAGCCCTGCCAAACCTCCATATAATGTCCAATATTCAGCAGGTGACCAGTGTATTCCCACCCTCCGTCTGAGCTACATTACTCCAGGCATCTCCTCCAAACTCCACATGATGACCAATCTCCAATCCTTTAGACTCCCCATCCCAACTCCAGCCACGTGAACAGCCAGTATCAGCCAGTGATCCCATGAATGCTGCAGATCTCTGTTCCGTCCTTGCTGTCCTTCTGAAACAACATTCACCACATCTGAGGCACCAGTGACGAGTGATGAAAACATGTCTCCAAACTGTTTCCTTCAATGATCCCCACCACTGATTCCTCATCTGCACTGTCCATCAGTAGCCCTGTGAATCTTCAGCATCATCATCTTCACCCACATCTTCCACACCACTCCCCCCAGCTCTATGGCACCCTCTCCTGCCCCTCTCCCCTCCAGCCAGACCTCCACTCCAATTAGCCTCCTTCTGCCCACTTCTCCATTCACACTCATTTCCATCCTTCCACTCACCATTCTCCATCCCCGCCTCTCCCTGATACACTGCCCACCATTTCCTTGTTTGCACTCTCTTCTGCCCTCCCCTGCCTCCTCACCTTCCTCCTCACCTTCTAATCACCGTTTCCCAATGACCAGAAAACCATACGGTACAGGAGCAGAATTAGGCTATTCGGCCAATAATTTTCCTCCTCCTGCCTCTCTCCCTTCTTGAAGAGTGGAGTGACAGTGGAGTGGAGGACAGCTTTTCCTTCTTCCAGAACCACGCCAGAATCAACTGATTTTTGAAAGATCATTACTAATACCTCCACAATCGCTCCAGCCACCTCGTTCAGAACTCTGGGCTGCATTGGATCCGGTTCTGGTGAATTATCTGCCTTCAAAACTTTTACTCTCCCAAGAACTTTGTCCCTCGTGTTGACGACTTCACAAACTTCTGCCCCTTTACAGAATGTCTCTCGTGTTTCTTACTCCCTCCTCTCTTCCTTCTCCTTGTCACAACCATGATTCCCCTCTCCCTGCCCCCTTTCCACTCTCAGTCCGCACAGACCATCATGTTTACTATCAGTATGTCAGGACTTTTTCTGCGGCAACAGTACAAGGTAACAGGTAAAATTGCTACATTACTTTGTCTTGTACCTTAGCCCCACAGGAGTGATGATTCATTTTGCTTTATACATGTACAACGTTGAATGACAATAAACTGGAACTTGAAATGGCTCGGGAAACCTTCCCGGTCACAGAGTTATTCAATAACACACTTCCATGAGACTTTGTACCTGAGGTTGTCCCTCCAGCTGGGAGAGAAGACGTTTCATTGGAAAAATTTCCAGTGGATGACCTTTCAGACTGTCTCCCTGTGGAAGTCCCTGGATCTGGAATAAAGGAATGGAGAAACAGGGAAGTGGAAAAGACAGAAACAGGTCATTAGGCAAGACATGACTCTGGCAGAAAGGGGACGGGGAGTGTGAAGAAACCAACGTTATCCATCTCCCTTCACTGACACTCCCTGCCAAACCACCATGACTCAGGTCTCTCTCCTCAGAGAGTCAGGGTGAATGTCTGCAAACAAACATGGTGATGAGAGATCTCTTCAGTGAACCACACAACCCATTCCTGAGCTTGCAGACTCCTCTGGGCTGATGGTCAAACCTGCAACTGCTTCTCACCTTCAACCTCTCCACTCCATTCTCCACCTCTTTCTGCTCTCTCATCCTCTGCAAAACCTACAGTGCCTCCTCCCCTCAAAGACAACCCAAACCCAACCACAATCCAGACCCTTATCATCACACCATGAAGGTAATCTTTACTCAGAGATACCAGATTACTTCAAACATTCAACATTCTCCATTGACAAGTCCAACAATGCTCTCTAATGCCCCAACTCTTCAAAAACTCCCCAATATCACTAATCTCCATGGACTCACCAGTGAGTTCACTCCTGACCACTGGGGCCTTGGCCCTCTCGGTGTTTCCCACCATCCCCAACACACAATGATCATTGTCCTATCCATCATCTATCCCATCCTAACACTACCCATTTGATCAGCCCAGACCCAGTCAGTGATCTCTGAGGCCCACGTTTCTAATTCCTGTGACACTGACCACATAACCCTCCCACTGGCTGTCAACCCCACCGTCACCTTCAGTGAGGACCCTGTCCATCCCTCACCCAGATCCTGACCCTTCCTGAAGGTGACTCAGACATCCCCAATGACCACTCACATCCCTCACTCAGCAAAGCCAAGGGGCTCAGTCCTCATGCTCTGGCCACCAACCCACCTCACCCGGCCCCATGAACTAAACTCAGACCAAGGTCATTACTGCCCACGTTATAATTGTGCAACACTCTCTCGTAGTGATCCTGGATAGTGTTGAAATATGTCACAGGGAGGAGAGGGGAATCTCATACTCCATCATTCACACCCCATCCCCTGCATCCAGCAGGTAAACTGATCACTGAGACGCTGTATTTTACAGTGTGAGATTGAATCCATACAGACAGAAGAATTCACACCTGGGCTCGTGTCTCCTGCTGGGACAGAGGATGATTTCTGGGTGTCTTCTCCAGACACTGACCCATCGGTCTGTTTCCTTGTGGAACTACCTGTGTGTAGAATAGAGGAACAGAGAGAGTGAGAGAGTGGAGACACTGAAGCAATCATCATGAGTCCGAGAAACAGAGGAATAGGTGCATGTAGAAACCAACATCACACAGGGTCTCTCCACTGTCTCTCCCAATTCCCTGTCACCCCTGATCATTCCCTTCAGTGGGAGTTGGGATGAAGTTCAGGGATCAACATGGGGATCAGTGTTTCCTTCAATGATCCCCACCACTGCTTCCTGACCTGCACTTTCCAGCTGTGGGTCTGTACATTTCCAGTATCCCTCCATCTGTTTCCTGTTAGACACCCCATCCCTCTCCTCTCCATTCACCACCACACTGTCTCTTCAGTCTCCATCTGCTACTCACCCAGTACATCCCACGTTCATCTAGTGGGGTCCACAATCCCTCCAACTTCCCTCTCCATCCTGTCACAGTTCCTGCCTCTCCGCTCTCATTCCTCGCCAGTGTCTTGCTTCTGTCTGTCAGTGTTTCTCACTGACCTCTCAGAACATCTCTTTGACACTTACTCCATCACTCTCTGCTCAATCATCCCTCTCACTGTTTCTAAAAGCCACAGTGGCTCACTACCTCAACCACATCCATCAAATTCAACCGAGTCCTGACCCTATTCATCACCCCATGATACAACCTTTTCAGAAAGACCCATCGAGCCTCCAATATTCTCTGATGACCAAGTCCCCTAACATCCTCTGATGCCCAAACACTTCAAAAACCGCCCAATACCCTGATGCACCATAGCCTGCTGAACCTCCATATAATGTCCAATATTCAGCAGGTGACCAGTGTATTCCCACCCTCCGTCTGAGCTACATTACTCCAGGCATCTCCTCCAAACTCCACATGATGACCAATCTCCAATCCTTTAGACACCCCATCCCAACTCCAGCCATTTGATCAGCCCAGTATCAGCCAGTGGTCCCCTGAATGCCGCAGATCCCTGTTCCGTCCTTGCTGTCCTTCTGAAACAACATTCACCATATCTGAGGCACCAGTGACGAGTGATGAAAACATGTCTCCAAACTGTTTCCTTCAATGATCCCCACCACTGATTCCTTATCTGCATTGTCCATCAGTAGTCCTGTGAATCTTCAGCATCACCATCTTCACCCACATCTTCCCCACCCCTCCCCACAGATCTATGGCACCCTCTCCAAACCCTCTCCCCTCCAGCCTGACCTCCACTCCAATTAACCTCCTTCCTGCCCACTTCTCCATTCACACTCCTCGTTTCCATCCTCCCACTCACCATTCTCCCTCCCCTCCTCTCCCTGATACACTGCCCTCCATTTCCTTGTTTACACTCTTTTCTGCCCTCCCCTGGCTCCTCACCTTCCTCCTCCCCTTCTAGTCAGCGTTTCCCAATGACCATAAAACCATACGGTACAGGAGCAGAATTAGGCCATTTTGCCAATAATTTTCCTCTGCCTGCCTCTCTCCCATCTTGAAGAGTGGAGTGACAGTGGAGTGGAGGACAGCTTTTCCTTCTTCCAGAACCACGCCAGAATCAACTGATTTTTGAAATATCATTACTAATACCTCCACAATCTCCTCAGCCACCTCGTTCAGAACTCTGGGCTGCATACGATCTGGTTCTGGTGAATTATCTGCCTTCAAACCTTTTACTCTCCCAAGAACCTTCTCCCTCGTACTGGCGACTTCACATACTTCTGCCCCTTTACAGAATGTCTCTCGTGTTTCTTGCTCCCTCCTCTCTTCCTTCTCCTTGTCACAACCATGATTCCCCTCTCCCTGCCCCCTTTCCACTCTCAGTCCACACAGACCATCAGGTTTACTATCACTATGTCAGGACTTTTTCTGCGGCAACAGTACAAGGTAACAGGTAAAATTGCTACATTACTTTGTCTTGTACCTTAGCCCCACAGGAGTGATGATTCCTTTTGCTTTATACACGGACAACATTGAATGACAATAAACTGGAACTTGAAATGGCTCGTGAAACCTTCCTGGTCACAGAGTTCTTCAATAACACACTTTCATGAGACTTTGTACCTGAGGTTGTCCCTCCAGTTGGGAGAGAAGACGTTTTCTTGGAAAAATTTCCAGTGGATGACCCTTCAGACTGTCTCCCTGTGGAAGTCCCAGGATGTGGAATAAAGGAATGGAGAAACAGGAGAGTGGAAACACAGAAACAGGTCATTAGGCAAGACATGACTCTGGCAGAAAGGGGACGGGGAGTGTGAAGAAACCAATGTTATCCATCTCCCTTCACTGACACTCCCTCCCAAACCACTATGACTCCAGGTCTCTCTCCTCAGAGAGTCAGGGTGAATGTCTGCAAACAAACATGGTGATGAGAGATCCCATCAGTGAACCCCACCACCCATTCCTGAGCTTGCAGACTCCTCTGGGCTGATGGTCAAACCTGCATCTGCTTCTCACCTTCAACCTCTCCACTCCATCCTCCACCTCTTTCTGCTCTCTCATCCTCTGCAAAACCTACAGTGCCTCCTCCCCTCAAAGACAACCCAAACCCAACCACAATCCAGACACTTATCATCACACCATGAAGGTAATCTTTACTCAAAGATAACACGTTACTTCAAACGTTCACCATTCTCCATTGACAGGTCCAACAATGCCCTCTAATGCCCCAACTCATCAAAAACACCCCTGAACACTGACACAGTGCTTCCCAATATCACTAACCTCCATAGACTCACCAGGTATCCAGTGAGTTCCCACCCGGCCACTGAGGCCTAGGCACTCTCAGTGTTTCCCACCATCCCCAACACACAATGAACACTGTCCTATCCATTATCCATCCCATCCTAACACTACCCATTTGAATTGCCCAGACCCAGTCAGTGATCCCTGAAGCCCACATTTCTATTTCCCGTGACACTGACCCTGACTGTCAACCCCACCTTCACCCTCAGCGAGGACCCTGTCCATCTCTCACCCAGATCCTGACCCTTCCTGAAGGTGACTCAGACATCCCCAGTGACCACTCACATCCCTCACTCAGCAAAGCCAAGGGGCTCAGTCCTCATGCTCTGGTCACCAACCCACCTCACCCGGCCCCATGAACTAAACTCAGACCAAGGTCATTACTGCTGACGTTATAATTGTGCAACACTCTCCCTTGTAGTGATCCTGGATAGTGTTGAAATTTGTCACAGGGAGGAGAGAGGAACATCTCACTCCATCCTTCACCCCCCATCCCCTGCATCCAGCAGGTAAACTGATCTCTGAGATGCTGTATTTTACAGTGTGAGATTGAATCCATACAGACAGAAGAATTCACACCTGGGCTCGTGTCTCCTGCTGGGACAGAGGCTGATTTCTGGGTGTGTTCTCCAGACACTGACCCATCGGTCTGTTTCCCTGTGGAACTACCTGTGTGTAGAATAGAGGAACAGAGAGAGTGAGAGAGTGAAGACACTGAAGCAATCATCATGAGTCAGAGGAACAGAGGAATAGGTGCGTGTAGAAACCAACATCACACACGGTCTCTCCACTGTCTCTCCCAATTCCCTGTCACCCCTGATTATTCCCTTCAGTGGGAGTCGGGATGAAGTTCAGGGATCAACATGGGGATCACTGTTTCTTCAATGATCCCCACCACTGATTCCTGACCTGCACTGTCCATCTGTGGGTCTGTACACTTCAGTATCACTCCATCTGTTTCCTGTTAGACACCCCATCCCTCTCTTCTCCATTCACCACCACACTGTCTCTTCAGTCTCCATCTGCTACTCACCCAGTACATCCCACTTTCATCTAGTGGGGTCCACAATCCCTCCACCTTCCCTCTCCATCCTGTCACAGTTCCTGCCTCTCCTCTCTCCTTCCTCACCAGTGTCTTGCTTCTGATCTGTCAGTGTTTCTCTCTGACCTCTCAGAACATCTCTTTGACACTTACTCCATCACTCTCTGCTCAATCATCCCTCTCACTGTTTCTAAAAGCCACAGTGGCTCACTACCTCAACCACATCCATCAAATTCAACCGAGTCCTGACCCTATTCATCACCCCATGATACAACCTTTTCAGAAAGACCCATCGAGCCTCCAATATTCTCTGATGACCAAGTCCCCTAACATCCTCTGATGCCCAAACACTTCAAAAACCGCCCAATACCCTGATGCATCATAGCCCTGCCAAACCTCCATATAATGTCCAATATTCAGCAGGTGACCAGTGTATTCTCACACTCCGTCTGGGCTACATTTCTCCAGGCATCTCCTCCAAACTCCACATGAAGACCTATCTACAATCCCTTAGACTCCCCATCCCAACTCTAGCCACGTGATCAGCCCAGTATCAGCCATTAATCCCCTGAATGCCGCAGATCCCTGTTCCTTTCTTGCTGCTCTTTTGAAACAACATTCACCATATTTGAGGCACAAGTGACGAGTGATGAAAACATGTTTCCACAGTGTTTCCTTCAATGATCTCCAACACTGATTCCTCATCTGCACTGTCCATCAGTAGTCCTGTGAATCTTCAGCATCACCATCTTCCCCACCCCTCCCCCCCGATCTATGGCACCCTCTCCAACCCCTCTCCCATGCATCCAGACCTCCACTCCAATTAGCCTCCTTCCTGCCCACTTCTCTATTCACACTCCTCGTTTCCATCCTTCCACTCACCATTCTCCATCCCCTCCTCTCCCTGATACACTGTCCTCCATTTCCTTGTTTGCACTCTCTTCTGCCCTCCTCTGCCTCCTCACATTCTCATCACCATTTCCCAATGACCATAAAACCATATGGTACAGGAGCAGAAATAGGCCATTTGGCCAATAATTTTCCTCCTCCTGCCTCTCTCCCATCTTGAAGAGTGGAGTGACAGTGGAGTGGAGGACAGCTTTTCCTTCCTCCAGAACCACGCCAGAATCAATTGATTTTTGAAAGATCATTACTAATACCTCCACAATCTCTTCAGCCACCTCGTTCAAAACTCTGGGCTGCATCGGATCTGGTTCTGGTGAATTATCTGTCTTCAAAACTTTTACTCTCCCAAGAACCTTCTCCCTCGTACTGGCGATTTCACATACTTCTGCTCCTTTACAGAATGTCTCTCGTGTTTCTTGCTCCCTCCTCTCTTCCTTCTCCTTGTCACAACCATGATTCCCCTCTCCCTGCCCCCTTTCCACTCTCAGTCCACACAGACCATCAGGTTTACTATCACTATGTCAGGATTTTTTCTGCGGCAACAGTACAAGGTAGCAGGTAAAATTGCTACATTACTTTGTCTTGTACCTTAGCCCCACAGGAGTGATGATTCGTTTTGCTTTATACACGTACAACATTGAATGACAATAAACTGAAATTTTTAATGGCTCGTGAAACCTTCCCGGTCACAGAGTTATTCAATAACACACTTTCATGCGACTTTGTACCTGAGGTTGTCCCTCCAGCTGGGAGAGAGGACGTTTTCTTGGAAAAATTTCCAGTGGATGACCCTTCAGACTGTCTCCCTGTGGAAGTCCCTGGATCTGGAATAAAGGAATGGAGAAACAGGAGAGTGGAAACACAGAAACAGGTCATTAGGCAAGACATGAGTCTGGCAGAAAGTGGATGGGGAGTGTGAAAAAACCAACGTTATCCATCTCCCTTCACTGACTCTCCCTCCCAAACCACCATGACTCCAGGTGTCTCCTCAGAGAGTCAGGGTGAATTTCTGCAAACAAACATGGTGATGAGAGATCCCATCAGTGAACCTCACCACCAATTCCTGAGCTTGCAGACTCCTCTGGGCTGATGGTCAAACCTGCATCTGCTTCTCACCTTCAACGTCTCCACTCCATCCTCCACCTCTTTCTGCTCTCTCATCCTCTGCAAAACCTACAGTGCCTCCTCCCCTCAAAGCCAACCCAAACCCAACCACAATCCAGACCCTTATCATCACACCATGAAGGTAATCTTTACTCAGAGAAACCAGATTACTTCAAACATTCACCATTCTCCATTGACAAGTCCAACAATGCTCTCTAATGCCCCAACTCATCAAAAATACCCCTGAACGCTGACACAGTGCTCCCCAATATCACTAACCTCCATAGACTCACCAGGTATCCAGTGAGTTCCCATGCGGCCACTGAGGCCTTGGCACTCTCAGTGTTTCCCACCATCCCCAACACACAATGACCACTGTCCTATCCATTATCCATCCCATCCTAACACTACCCATTTGAATCGCCCAGACTCAGTCAGTGATCCCTGAAGCCCACATTTCTATTTCCCGTGACACTGACCCTGACGCTGGCTGTCAACCCCACTGTCACCCTCAGTGAGGACCCTGTCCATTCCTCATCCAGATCCTGACCCTTCCTGAAGGTGACTCAGACGTCCCCAGTGACCACTCACATCCCTCACTCAGCAAAGCCAAGGGACTCAGTCCTCATGCTCTGGCCACCAACCCACCTCACCCGGCCCCATGAACTAAACTCAGATCAAGGTCATTACTGTCCACGTTATAATTGTACAACACTCTCTCGTAGTGATCTCGGATGGTGCTGAAATTTGTCACAGGGAGGAGAGAGGAACCTCTCACTCCATCATTCACACCCCATGCCCTGCATCCAGCAGGTAAACTGATAACTGAGACGCTGTATTTTACAGTGTGAGATTGAATCCATACAGACAGAAGAATTCACACCTGGGCTCGTGTCTCCTGCTGGGACAGAGGATGATTTCTGGGTGCGTTCTCCAGACACTGACCCATCGGTCTGTTTCCCTGTGGAACTACCTGTGTGTAGAATAGAGGAACAGAGAGAGTGAGAGAGTGGAGACACTGAAGCAATCATCATGAGTCAGAGGAACAGAGGAATAGGTGCGTGCAGAAAACAACATCACACAGGGTCTCTCCACTGTCTCTCCCAATTCCCTGTCACCCCTGATCATTCCCTTCAGTGGGAGTCGGGATGAAGTTCAGGGATCAACATGGGGATCAGTGTTCCCTTCAATGATCCCCACCACTGATTCCTGAACTGCAATGTCCAGCTGTCGGTCTGTACATTTCAGTGTCACTTCCTCTCCAGCCACCCCTCACCCCGTCCACTCAATTGCCCCTTCGTAGCCCCCAATTTCCCCTCCATGCAGTTCCACTCTGAGTGATTATGCAGAAAGTTTGAAGTTAATAACTGATCATGGGTGATTGATAAATTCATGGCCTAAGGTAGAAGGAGATGAGTTATTAACTTCAAACTTTATACATAAGCACTGAAAGAGTTGAGCTGCATGTGAATGTAACGAGAGCTGTATAACTCATCTCCTTCTACCCTGGGCCATAAACCTATCAATCACCCCTGCTGTGGACACTTTCTGGAGGGCCAAGATCCGTATGCCCCACGACCGGGGACTAAGTGTGTAAATGTAGGAGAAGATTGTGTTGAAATATAAATGTGCTCGTTTTTCTAAAATTGACTCCTTCTACCTTAGGCCACGAACTTATCAATCGCCCCTCGTATACACAACTAGAGGATTGTGTGCCTGTCGATGTGGAGTGGACAGTGAGTTTGTAAATCTGGTGGGAGCCAAGGATATTGTGAATGACGAGATGGAGATCTGTGTAGGGATGCGGGAGAGCTGGCAGTGAAGGAGTGCTGGGAGGAGGTGTGTGGGGGGATGTTGTGGAGTGGGTGAAGACACACTTAGACCTAAAACACCAGGCAAGGTAATTTGATTCCTAATAATTAGTTTATTGATCATTACAGAATGTCTCTCTGGAGCTTTCTGTTCCCTCTCCATTTTTCCAGCCATGATTCCCCTCTCACTGCCCCCTTCCCATTCTCAGTCCACATCTCAGAGTCAAGTTTATCACAGCTCACATAATATGTCATGAAATCTGGTTTTTTTTTCTGTGGCAGCAGTGCAGTGCAATACATAAAATTATGGCATTAAAATTACTGTCTGTTGCACCTTGGACCCAGAGGAATCACATTTTGTTTACTATGTTCATGTGCATGGTTGATTGACAATAAACTTGAAATTGAATCGGCTGATGAGAGCTTCCAGGTTACAGATTTACTGAATGACAAACTGGCATGAAATTTGTTACCTGAGGTTGTGTCTCCTACTGGGAGAGAAGATGTTTCCTGGGAAAAATCTCCAGTGGATGATCCTTCAGACTGTTTCCCTGTGGAAGTCCCAGAATCTGGAATAAAGGAATGGAGAAACAGGAGAGTAGAAACACTGAAACAGATCATTAGGCAAGACGTGAGTTTGAGGAAAAGGGGACTGGGAATGTGAAGAAACCAACATTCTCTCTCTCACTGTATTCAAACCCACATCCACCACGACTGACAGCTCCTTCCACTCACAGTACTCTCCGAGTGAAGAAGTTGATCCTCAAGGTACCCCTGAACTGCTTCACCTTTCACCCTTAACCCATAACCTTTAGTTCTGCACTAATGCAATGTCAGTTGAAAAACCCTGCTTGTAATTACACTACCAATATCACTCATCATTTTATATACCTCAATCCAATCTCCATTCTCCTTCTCTCCAGGGAATGGGGTCCCAACCTACTGAAGCTTCCCAGTAACACAGGTCCTCAAGTCCCAGCAATATCCTTGTAAATTTTCTCTGCACTCTTTCCACTCTTATTGATATCTATCCTTGCAGGCAGGTGACCAGAACTTTACACAATGTTCTAAATTCAGCTTCACAAATGTCTTATACAACTTCAACATAATATCACAATCCCTGTACTCAATACTGTGATTTATGAAGGCCAAACTCCCAAAAGCTCTCTTCATGATCCTATCTACCTGTGATGTCAATTTCAATTCATTATGAATCTCTATTCCCAGGCTGAACAGGGAGAGGAACATTCCCTTCAACAATCTCCTCCACTGACACCAGATCGGGTGGTGGACAAACCCAGCCCAGGTTCTCCAGTCATTGCTTCCTGGGTTCCCATGAATTCAGTACAAATGTGAACCAGTCAGAGAACTGTGATGTTGGGAACACCACTGGGGAGATGGGAAGTAACAACACAGGCAGAAACCATCTACCAGAATCAAATGGGTTAAACCTCCAACCCCATACAATCCTCTCGTGTGATTCACACCTCCCTCTTTAGTCAACACTCTTGTGTCATCTCACACCCCATCCATCCCTCCTAACTGAGACACTGTAATCCCCCCGTCAATTCTCCCCCACCCCACAGACATAACTCTCACCATTCAATCCATCTTTCTCCTGTTAGACACTCCGTCCCTCTCTCTCCCCCCCCCCCCACCCATTCACCACCACACTGTCTCTTCAGTCACTGTCTGCTACTCACCCAGTACATCCCACTTTCATCTATTTCGCTGTCCAACAAGTGGGGTCCACCAACCCTCCACCTTCCCTCTCCATCCCATCACAGTTCCTGCCTCTCCTCTCTCATTCCTCGCCAGTGACTTCCCTCTGATCTGTCAGTGTTTCCCTCTGACCTCTCAGAACATCCCTTTGATACTTACTCCATCACTCTCTGCTCAATCATCCCTCTCACTCTGTCTAAAAGCCACAGTGGCTCACTACCTCACCCACATCCATCAAACTCAACCCAGTCCTGACCCTATTCATCACCCATGATACAACCTTTTCACAAAGACCAATCAAACTTCCAATATTCTCCAATGACCCATTGTCCTAATGCTTCAGCTGGCCCAATACTTCATATACCACCCAATACCCTGATGCACCATAGCCCTGCCCAACCTCCACATAATGTCCAATATTCAGTAGGTGACCAGTGTATTCCCACCCTCCGTCGAGGGTACAATTCTCCAGATCTCCAGGCATCTCCTCCAATCTCCACATGATGACCAACCTCCAATCCCTTTGCCACCCCATCCCATCTCCACCTATTTAATCAGACCAGTGACACCCTAAACCCCACTGATTCCTGTCCCATCCTTACTGCTCTTCTTAAACAAGGAACAACATTCGCCACATTTCAGGCACATGAACAATCATCTCCACAGTGTTTCCTTCAATGATCCCAACACCGATTCCTGATCTTCACTGTCCAGCTGTGGACATGACAATCTTCAACATCACTTCATCTCCACCCACCTCTTCCCCAACCCCTCCCCAACTCTATGTCACCCTCTCATACCCCAGTCCTCTTTTCCACTCCAAATAGCCCTCTGTCCTTCCCACTTCTCCATTCACTCTCCCCATTTCCATCCCTCCTCTCTCCATTCTCCTTCCCCTCCTCTCCCTGACACATCCCCCTGCATTTCCTTATTCCCACTCTTTCCTGCCCTCCCCTACCTCCTCACCTTCCGCTCAACTATCCCTCCTTCCCTTCCAATCACCTGTGGCCAATGACCACAAGTCCATAAGACATAGGAGCAGAAATAAGTCAATTGACCCATCAAATTTGCTCTGCCATTTCATCACGGCTGATCCAATTTCTCTCTCTGTCCCAGTCTCCTGCTGTCTCCCAGTTTCCCTTCCCACCTGATTGATCAAGAATCTATCAACTTCTGCCTTAAATATATCCAATGATTTGGTCTCCACTGCTGCCTGTGACAATGAATTCCGCTCATTCACCACTCACCGGCTACAGAAAGTCCTCTTCATCTCTGGACTAAAAGGATGCCCCTCTATTCTGAGGCTGTGTCGTGTGATCTCAGACTCTCCCCAACATAGGAAACATCATCTCCACATCCACTCTTTCGAGGCCTTTAAACATTTGATAGTTTTCAATATGGTCACACATCATTCTTCTCAATTCTAGTGAATACAGGCCCAGAGCCATCAAATGCTCCTCATATAAGCCATTCAATCCCAGAATCATTTTTGCAAACCTCCTTTGAACCATCTCCAATGTCAGCACATCCTTTCTTTGATTAGGGACCCTAAACTGCTCACAATACTCCAAGTGCTTTATAATGTCTCAACGTTATATCCTTGTTTACATTTAGACTCTCAAAATGAATGCTAAAATCAGATTTACCCTCCTCACAACTGAGTCAACCCAAAATTAACCTTTAGGGAGTCCTGCACAAGCGCTCTCAAGTACTGTTGCACCTCAGGTTTTTGAATTTTCTCCCCATTTAGAAAATAGTCTTTGCTTTTATTCATTCTCCAGAAGTGCATGACCACACCCTTCCCTGCATTGTGTTCCATCGGCCACTTCCTTGCCCATTCTCCTAATCTCTCTACTTCCTCAAAACTGCCTGCCCCTCCACATATCTTTGTATTGTCTGCAAACCTGGCCATAAAGCCATCGGTCCCTTCATCCAAATCTCTGCCATATTACATAAAATGAAGTTGTCCCAACGCAGACCCCAGTGGAACAGCAATAGTCACCGGCAACCAACAAGAAAGGCTCCCTTTATTCCCACTCTTTGCTTCCTGCCAATCACCCAGTACTCTGTCCATGTTAATCTTTCCTGTAATACCACGGTTCTTAACTTGTTAACCAGCCTCTGTGTGGCACCTTGTCAAAGGCCTTCTGAAAATCTGAATTCACAACATCGACCGATTATCCTTTATATAACAAGTCTATCCTACTTGTTATTTCTTCAAACAATTCCAAAGGATTTGTCAAGCATGATATTCCCTGAAGAAGTTATGCTGGCTGAGGCCTATTTTATCATGTGCCTCCAAGTACCCCAAACCACATCCTTAACCATCGAGTCCAAAATCTTCCCAACCACTGAGGTCAGACTAACAGGCCTGTAAGTTACTTCCTTCTGCCTCGTTCCTTTCTTAAAGAGTCAAGTGACATTTTCAATTTTCCATTCTGCTGGAACCACGCCAGAATCAATTGATTTTTGAAAGATCATTACTAATACCTCCACAATCTCTTCAGGCACCTCGTTCAGAACTCTGGGCTGCATACGATCTGGTTCTGGTGAATTATCTGCCTTCAAACCTTTTACTTTCCCAAGAACCTTCTCCCTCATAATAGCGACTTCACATACTTCTGCCCTTTGACACTCTCGACATTCCGGCATACTGCTATTGTCGTCCACAGTGAAGACTGATGCAAAAATGTCTTCAGTTCATCTATTTGGAGAGCAAGTTTGTAAATCTGACTGCAGCAAAGGATTGGGAATGGTGAGGGTGGACTGCCAAGGGACTGGTGTGGGATACATAGCAGAGAAGGATGGCCTGGGTGGGAGGTGTGCAGTCAAGCCAGCCCTGAGGCAGCATGTAGAATAATTTGATAACAAACAATTGGTTTACCGATTACAGAATGTCATGATTCCAGCTCCCTCCCCTCTTCCTTCACCTTGTCCCAACCATGATTCCCCTCTCCCTGCCCCCTTTCCACTCTCAGTCCGCACAGACCATCATGTTTACTATCACTAACATACCGTATGTCAGGACTTTTTTCTGCGGCAACAGTACAAGGCAACATGTAAAATTACTAAATTACTTTGTCTTGTAACTTGCCCCCACAAGAATGATGATTAATTTCACTATAAAAATGTACACTGTTGAATGACAATAAACTTGAACTTGAATTGGTTTATGAGAGCTTCCAGGATACAGAGTTATGGATTCATACACTTTCACGAGACTTGATACCTGAAGTTATCCCTCCTGCAGAGACAGCAGATGTTTCCTGGGAAAAATCTCCAGTGGATGATCCTTCAGACCATTTCCCTGTGGAAGTCCAAGGACCTGGAATACAGAAATGCAGAAACAGGAGAGTGGAAACACAGAAACAGATCATTAGGCAAGACAAGAGTCTGAGGGAAAGGGGACAAGGAGTTTGAAGAAACCAACATTATCCATCTCCCTTCACTGCCTCTCCCTCCCACAGCACCATGACTCCAGAGCTCTGCCCTCAGAGAGTCAGGGTGAATTTCTGCTGACCTTCTGTTAAGCCTATTCCCTTCGTCCCACACTGACTTCTATATTTATTGAGATACAGCACAGAATGGGCCCTGCCAGCCCTTTGGGCCGTGCCACCCAGCTATCCACAAATTCAGTCTGAGCCTAATCACACAACAATTTTCAATGACCAGTTATCCCACCGACTGATAAATGTTTGGTCAGTGGGAATAAACCGGAATACCCAGAGGAAATCCATGCGGCCACGGAGAGAACAGACAAACTCCTTACAGGCAGTGGCGGGAAATGCACCTGGGTCTCCTTCGACTGTAAACGTCATGTGAACCACCTCACTACCATGCCACAGCCCTCCATACCAGTCCCATCCTTATACTCATCCAAACGTCTCTTCATCAAACTAAACAACCACCCTCCGGCACAGTACATGTAACTCACACACAAATTAATATCATCACCTGTAAATTAATAAATAGTAAGCTGCATTTACAACTCAGGTTAAAAAGTAGACAGCATCATGCCTCAGTGTGATGAGAAGTGGCTGGAGGCAGGAAGTTCAGTGTCCTTCAGCCTGGGGAAGAAGCTGTTTCCCGTCCTTGTGGCAGTCTCTATGATGCAAGACACCAGTCATATACCAGAAACTGGAGTGCGTCAGGGGACAGAAGTGGGATCATTAATAATACAAAGGAGAAGGTGCTCGGGAAGTTGAAAGGTCTGAAGGTAGATAAGTTATTTGGATCAGATGGACTACACCCCAGGGTCCTGAAAGAGGTAGCTGAAATGATTGTGGAGGCATTAGTAGTGATCTTGCAACAATCACTAGATTCGGGAATGGTTGTGGAGAACTGGAAAACTGCAAACGTCACTCCACCCTTTTAGAAAGGGAGGGAAGCAAAGACAGGAGATTATAGGCCAGTTCGCTTGACTTCAGCAGATGGGAAGATGGAGACCATTATCAAGGATGAAGTTTTGGGGTGCTTGGAGGCACATGATAAAATAGGCCTCAGTCAACATGGTTTCCTTAAGAGGACATCTTGCCTAACAAATCCATTGGAATTCTTTGATAAAATAACAGGCAGAACAGACACTGAAGAATTATTGGGTGTTGTGTATTTGGATCTCGGAAGGCCAATGACAAGGTGTCGCACATGATGCTACTAAACAAGATAAGAGCCCATGATATCACAGGAAAGATATTGACTACTGTAGATGGAAGATTGACAGAGGCAAAGAGTGGGAATAGAGGCTTTTTCATGACTGTTGGTGTTCTATGGGGAGAATGGGGTTAATAAAAGATGTGCTAGCATTGGAGAGGGTCCAGAGCAGATTCCCAAGGATGATTCCAGAAATGAAAGGGTTATCATAGGAGGAAAGTCTGATGGGTCTGTACTCGCTGTAATTCGGAAGGATGTGGGGGGGGGGGGGAATCTCATTGCAACCTTTCGAATGCTGAAAGGCCTGGACAGAGTAGATATGGAAAGGATGTTTCCCATGGTGGGAGAGTCTAGGACAAGAGGGCACAGCCTCAAGATAGAAGGGCATCCATTCAAAACAGAGATGCAGAGACATTTCTTTAGCCAAAAGGTGGTGAATTTGTGGAATTTGTTGCCACATTCAGCTGTGGAGGGAAGATCATTGGGTTTATTTAAGGCAGAGATGGATAGGTTCTTGATTGGACTTGGCATCAAAGGTTACGGGGGGAATGCCGGGAAATGCGGTTGAGGAGGAGATGGAAAAAAAGAAGGATCAGCCATGATTGAATGGTGAAGCAGACTGAATGGGCCAGATGGCCTAATTCTGCTCCTATGTCTAATGGTCTTATTACCCAAACATGAGTTGTAGAATTCATGAAAATGAGTGTGTAGGTTGTGCAATCAGTTCAGAGATGAGGTGAGTAAAGTTACCCAGACTGGTTTAGGAACCTGAGGTTGGTGTTCCTGAACCTCGTCATATGGGACCTCAGGCTCCTGGACCCATTTCCCACTTCAGACTCCATTCCTTCGTGACGAACCCTCTGACTCACGACCAGTCAGTCATTTAACTTTCCTCCTTCACAAAGCCCAGCTCTAAACCCTTGTTCCTGGCTGTCAGACCACCCACAAGCTGCCCACACAAACAGCCACATTGGCTTGTTGTTGATAGGTAGAACATCTTCCTTTTAATGCCCACCCACACCACCAGCCCTCAGTGTACAATTCTCTCCCCACCTCCGACAGAGGGACCTCAATATATGACTGAGAATTGTCCAGACAGGGGACGAGCCACTGACACCGGTGATCCCCACCCCACGGGAAACCACATCCAACAGGAGAGATGATGCTCACGAGCTACAAGGACATCCAGTGAGAGGGGTTGTCCATTCCCCACAGAAACAAGGTCTTGGTTCCTGAGGACGTATCTCTTGCTGGGACAGGGGACAGTTCCCAGCTGAGTTCACCAGTAGATGATCCTTTGGCTTGTTTCTCTGTGGAATTCCAGTGAACTGGAATAATGGAACACAGACGTGGGAGGGAGATGGAGAGGAGACACCAGACCTGATGATCAGACCGGGACAGAGGGGAGAAACCAAAACCATTTGGTGTGCCTTCACCGATTCACTCTCTCAAACCTCTGTCAGTCCACGTGACTCCCCTCAGTGGGAGTGAGGAGGAATTTCTAGGACTGAAACCGAGGAGAATCATTCCCTTTGGTGAACCCAACCATGGATACCTGAGCTTGCAGACCCTGCTGGGGTGGTGGGCAAACCCGGACCAGGTCCTCCAGTCGCAGACCCCTGGGGTTCCTGAGTTGTGTCCGACTGGGAATCTGCAAAGAGAGAAACAGGGTGGGTGGGGACAGGCGAGCAGCGGATCAGGGTGGGGAGAGTAAATGAGATGGGGAGTGGTCATCACGAACAGAAACATTTACATTCAATCAGGAAGGACTCAATGGCAGGAACAGGAGACTCAAGTTCAGGTCAAATCTGTCCTCTGAAATACACACACTCCCCTCTCCTTTGGTCTTTAATATCTCTACCCTTGTCTCACAAATCCCTCTCCTTACATCTCCCTCTCTCGGCATTCACTCTGTCTGCATCACTCTCTTTTCAGTCTCTCCTTCCCTCCCTCCAGTTGGAGCGTCACTCTCACTGATCTCTCTGCCCAACTCTCCTCACACAGTCATCACTCTCTCTTCACTCGCCTCATTCCTCCCACTCCAGCATCCCACTTCTCTCTCCATCCCTCTCCAGTCATTTATATGTCTCATCAGTCACCATGTAACTCCTCACAGTCATTCCTCCCTTCCTCTCTGTGACCATCCTCCCCTCTCACCTCCATCATCTCCCCTACCTCTGTGCCACTCTCAGTCACTCCACCCCTCTCTGTTCACTCCCCACTCCCACATTGCACCTCCCTCTCCACCCCTCTCACCCATTTTCTGCTGTCCACGTACTGAATTACTCATGACTAGAATCAACTCGTGCCAGAGCGAGGACCTGGACCCACTGTGATTTGCCTATCACAATAGCTCTACAAATCAAATCAAATTAACGTTAATTATCATTCAAACCATACATGGATACAGCCGAACGAGACCGCATTCCTCTGGGGACAAGGGACAAAACATTCAAAATAGCAAGCAAACATTCAAAAACATTGAGTAACATAGTTCAGAATATCGAGCAAAGAAGCATCTTCAAGTGAAAAGGAAATCATACACAGTCCAAGACCCTGAGAGACGATTTCCAGCAGTCGATGGTACTGTCTCCCGGCAGTGTACAGACACACGCAATCCAGCCTGTCAGTCCACCCTCAAACACGATAAGGCAGAGAGGGGTGGAGTGACTGAGTGACACAGGAGGGAGGTGAGGAGTGATGGAGGTGGGAGGGGAGGATGGTCACAGAGAGGAAGGGAGGAATGACTGTGAGGAGTTACACGGTGACTGATGAGACATAGAAACGACCGGAGTGGGATTTGAGTAATTCAGTACGTGGACAGAAGGAAATGGGTGAAAACATACAGGAGAGAGAGATGGAGAGAGAGATGGGATGCTGGAGTGGGAGGAATGAGGTGAGTGAAGAGAGAGTGATGACTGTGTGAGGAGAGTTGGGCAGAGAGATCAGTGAGAGTGACACTCCAACTGGAGGGAGGGAAGGAGAGACTGAAAAGAGAGTGATGCAGACAGAGTGAATGCCGAGAGAGGGGGATGTGAGGAGAAGGATTTGAGAGACAAGGGTGGAGGATTGGAGGAGGGGGGACAAGAGGAAGATGAGGGACAGGTGAGGAGAAGAGAAGGACCAAGATGGGAGCCAGAGTGCGGATGGAAATCAAGAGAAGTGGTAGGGGTAGAAATTGCCGGAAATTAAAGAAATCAATGTTCATGTCATCAGGATGGAGGCTACCCAGAAGGAATGTGAGGTGTTACCCCTCCATCCTGATTCTGGCCTCATCAGGTGAGTGCAGGAGTCCTTGGACAGACACGTGGGAATGGGAATGGGGAGTTGAATTGAAATGGGTAGCCACTGGGACAACAATTTGGAAAGGAGGTCTCTGATCTGAAGAGATACCAAAACCATCCAGTCCCTGTTCAGCAACTCTCCCTCATGAATGTCTGTGACCAGTCACTACTCTCAGTCAAAGCCCAGATGAATATTTGAGACTGAAGGAGAGAAAGATCGTTCCCTTCAATGATCCCCACCACAGTCAAACCCAAACTCAGCTCACTTGTCTCTGATCTCCTCTAATTTCCTGTTTAATACCTCCATCCCTTGTCTGCCAAATCCATCTTGTCACGTGTCCCTCTCTCTGTCTGAATCACTCTCCGGTCAGTCACTCCTTCCTTCCCTCAGTTGGAGTGTCCCTTTCACTAATCTCTCCCCATCTCCCCTTCCCCTCTGCATCTCCCCATCTCCCCCTCTCCTCGGACCCTCACCATCTCCCCCTCCCCTCGGTCTCAACTTCACTCCCACTCTCCTTGACCACTCCCCGTCTCCTCGGACCCTCACCATCTCCCCCTCTCCTCGGACCCTCACCATCTCCCCCTCCCCTCAGCCGCAACGTCACTCACACTCTCCTCGACCACTCCCCATCTCCCCTGCCCATCACCTGAGCCTCTCCCCATGTCCCACTCCCCTCTCTCCCTCCCCTCTGCCCCTCACTTTCTACCCCACACCTCGGGCGCTCCCTGTGGTGGAGATATCACGTGTAAGACCGTGATTGGAGAGAGTTCTGAGCATGCGCAGAAATCTGAGAAAGATCGAGAAATATCGAGAAGCATGGCACTGTCAGACTCGTCTGGTTTTGCTGCTGTTGTCAATAAAATTCTATTCTTCCAGAGTATGTTTCGTTATTAGAAACCCACGGAACGTATTAATATAAAGAATACAACCCCTGTCTCACTGTCCCCTCGGCCTCTCCCTCTCTCCCCATCTCCCCTTCCCCTCGGGCGCTCCCTATCTCACCGTTCCCTCCGTCCCTCCCTGTCACTGCCTCCACTCAGCCTATCAGTTCCTCCCCCTCACCTCGGTCCCTCCCTGACTCCCTCACCCTCAGCCTCTCCCACAACTCTCTACCTCCTCGGACTCTCCCCATCTCCCCTTCCCCTCGGGCACTCCCTATCTCACAGTCCCCTAGGCCTCTCCATTTCTCCCACTCCCCTGTGCCTCTCCCCTCGGCCTATCACTGTCACCCCCCTCCTCTCGCTCTCGCTCTGCCTTCCCCTCGTCGGCCTTTCCCCATCTCCCTCTCTCCTCGGACCCTCACCATCTCCCTCTCCCCTCGGACTCAACGTCACTCCCACTCTCCTCGACCACTCCCCATCTCCCCCTCTGCTCTGCCCATCACCTCAGCCTCTCCCCATGTCCCAATCCCCTCGGCCTCTCAATGTTTCCCTCTCCCCCTCCCCTCGGCCTCTCCCCGTCTCCCCCTCCCCTCGGCCTCTCTCCACCTCTCCCTCCCCTCGGCCTCTCTCATGGGCAGTTTCATTCTGACCCCGGTGTGAAGGGGGATACGGGAAAGGTGATCACAGACCACGGGCAGGGCAGCCGACTGGAAAACTCAGCCCGTGGTGTGTGGTGGTGACTCGGGACGTCCCAGAATTTCCCCACAACTACCACACTGCTGTGTCACTGGGGAACGGTGACCTACCTGTACAGTACACAAGGGTACTCCCGGTCGGCCACAGCCAATACACAAAGTAACCGGAGCAGTTTTTCACCCTGATCTCTCGGCTCTTGGAACAGGTGTTTTCACCCACAGTGAAGCAGACGGTCCTGGTCACCTCCTCCTCTCCCACGTTGGGATGGGGACCTGGAATGAGATTTATAAACACTGTAAAATGTACCCGGTCCCACAGTACAGCGGGGAATGTGAATCAGGACCCACTGTAAATCAGTGGTTCACAACCCACGGTCCGGTCCGGCCTCAGTCAGCACTGAGCAGCTGCCCTCTCCCTCTCCACCCCACCCTCCCCGCAGCAGCACCTTCATCTTCTGAATGAGCCTCCCATGAGGGACCTTGTCAAACATCTGGGGGATCTCACTGAAACCTATCGAATATTGAAAGGCCTGGATAGAGTGGACACGGAGAGGATGTTTCCTATAGTGGGGGTGTCTGGGACCTGAGGGCACAGCCTCAGAACACAAAAACCACCCTCTAGATCAGAGATGAGGAGGAATTTCTTTAGCCAGAGGGCAGTTATTCTGTGGAATTCATTGCCACAGATGGCTGTGGAAGCCACGTCATTGGGGATATTTAATACTGAGGTTGACAGGTTCTTGTTGTCAAATGTTACAGGGAGACGGCATGAGAATGGGATGAAGAGGGGAAATAAATCAGCCATGATGGAATGGTGTTGCAGACTCAAAGGCCAAATAGATGAATAATGCTCCTCTGTCTGATAAACTTATGCTCGAAAGTCCTTGAGGACAACATCCACAGCTCTACCTTCATCAATTATCTGTCAACCCCTTGAAAAACTCAGGCAAGTTAGTAAGTCACAATTTGCCCCGCACAAAGAAAGGTTCACTGTCCCAATTCACCCTCAATCTTCCAAATGATCATAAATCCTCTCCATCAGCTTCCCCACCAATGACCTGAGACTGACTGGTCTGTATATTCCAGGATTATTCATATTTCCAGACATTTTCTCCACAATTGAATGGACTGTTAAGTAAATTAAATTACTGATTTATTTGGCGATGAAGGGTGGAGTCGGCCTTTCTGACCCTTTGACCCATGACACCCCAACAACCCCCGACAACCCCAATTAACCCAATCCTCATCAGGGGACAATTTCTGTGGGGAGAACCCGGGGAAACCCCATGCATTCCATGGGGAGGATGGACAGAGACTCCGTACAGATGACACTGGAATTGAACTCTGAACTCCGACACACCGAGCTCTAATAACAACATGCTAACCAATACGTTACCATGGCAACCATTAAATTATCCCACTAAATGTTGAACGATGATGTCTGCAGACTCCCCCAACTCCCTGGAGATTTCCCCACCACTGAAATGAGTCTGGGGTCATTGAAACTCCTCCAGGTCGTATCCAGAATGGGGTCAGTGGGCAGATCAGTTCTGTAACCCAACTCCAGGAAGTTGTCACTCCTCCACCGGACTCCATGACGATACAGGACCGTAGAGCAATCTGAGTGACTGTGGGGAGACCTCTCAGGGAGATGGGGTTCTGTGTCCATGCTAGGGCCCTCTGAAGAGATCCGGGTCATCAGTTTGACTCTCCCCATAAATAACCTGGACTCACTGATGTAAACTCTGACCCTACCGTTTAACCAGCCTGGGTACTGCCCAGAGCAGTGATCCTGTGGAATGACCATCTCGGGAATCTTCCATCCTCCGGAACTGAAACAACAATCAGAGAGTCAGTCCCTGATCTGAGGGAGTTTATTCACTCAGAGAGACATGGGAAATTACACTCACCCTGCCCGTACCCTGTATCTGGTCAATAACCCCCTAATCCGGGGAATTCCCTCTCTATTGTACCTCCCCCTTGTCTCTACCCCGAGAATGTGGGATCTCCCCTCTCCCTGTATTTACTCCCCATCTCAGTGTAGTCACTGATGATCCCGGTCTCCCTGCATTTCCCATCCACACACCCCTTGTTCCCCTGTTTACATTCCCCTTCTGTGTCCAGTTTCTCAGTGATTATCTCCTCACTTTACCTGGTAAATCTGTACCATCCCACATCAAGATTTCTATCACTCATCCATTGTCCACCAGTACATCCAGTGTGGGAACAACTCGTGCTCCTCCAGGGCTGATCCAGGACGGTGTGGGTTACACACGGATCACCGAGTGTGGAGTCTGTGACTGAGGGACAGAACGATGTTCAGTGTTAATGTACAGCTCACGTTCCCCATCCTCTTTCTCTGCCAATCACAACCCCCATCTACACTTCCACCCTCAGCAACCCCTGGGCAACAATATTTATTTTTATTCCTCGAAGGGACGTGAGTTTCAGAGGCTGAGCCAGTGTATAACTGCCCCTCCAGAGGTTCCCTTGAGAAGGTGGTGGTGGTGGCCTGCCCTTGGCCTGTTGCAATCCTTGATGTGTGGGGACACCCACAATGATGATCCGGAGTTCCAGGGCTTTGACCCAGTGACACTGAAGGAACAGCAATGTATTTCCAAGGCATGGCAATATGTAATTTGGAGGGAAAGATCTGGAAACTTCCACAACCCCCAACTGTCCATAGCCCTCTCCCAGCATCACCCCTCCACTCCAGCCCCTCTCAACATCCCTCCTCCACTCCAGCTGCCTCTCAGATTCCCTCCTCCACTCCAGCCCCCTCTCAATAGACAATAGACAGTAGGTGCAGGGGTAGGCCATTCGGCCCCTCCAGCCTGCACCGCCATTCACTGTGACCATGGCTGATCATACACAATCAGTACCCCGTTCCTGCCCTCTCCCCATATCCCTTGACCCCGCTATCTATAAAAGCTATATCTAACTCTCTCTTGAAAGCATCCAGAGACTTGGCTTCCACTGCCTTCTGGGGCAGAGCATTCCACATATCCACCACTCTCTGGGTGAAAAAGTTTTTCCGCATCTCTGTTCTAAATGGCTTAACCATTTCATCATCCCTCCTCCACTCCAATCCTCTCTCAGCATCCCTCCTGCAATCCAATCCCATCTTAGCATCCCACCTGCACTCCAGTCCCCTCTCAGCATCCCTCCTCCATGCCAGCCCCCTCTTAACATCCCCCTCCACTCCAGTACCCTCGCAACATCCCTCCTCCATTCCAGTCCCCTCTCAACATCCCTCCACTCCAGCCCCCTCTTAACATCCCCCTGCGCTCCAGCCCCCACTCAACATCCCTCCTGCACTGTATTACCCTCGCATCTCTCCTCCGCTCCAGTCCCCTCTGAACATCCCTCCTCCACTCCAGTCCCCTCTCAGCATCCCTCTTCCACTCCAGTCCCCTCTCAACATCCCCCCTTCACTCCAGTCCCCTCTCAACATCCCCCTCCACTCCAGTTCCCTCTCTATATCCCTCCTCCACTCCAGTTTCCTCTCAGCATCTCTCCTCCACTCCACTCCTCTCCCCTCTCAGCATCTCTCCTCCACTTCACTCCCCTCTCAACATCCCTCCTCCACTCCCATCCCCTCGCATTAGCAACCCCTGGGCACCAGTAATTTTGTTAATTTTTTCATCAAAAGGGTGAGAGTATCAGAGGCTGAGCCAGTGTTTAACTGCCCCACCAGAGGTTCCCTGGAGAAGGTGGTGTTTATAGTGAGCTGCCTTCCAGAACTGTAGCAATCCTTGATGTGTGGGGACACCCACAATGATGATCCGGAGTGTCAGGGCAGACTGGGTTGGGTGGTTCTGCTCACCTCATTATGGGAAGGATGTGGAAGCTTTCGAGAGTGTGCTCAGGCTTTTATCACTGGAGTGAAGGAGGATGACAGGGGACTTGATAAAGGTGTGAAGGATGGGAAGAGGAATGGATCGAATGGACAGCAAGCTATTTATTTCCCAGGATGGATGTGGCTAATACCAGGGGCCATAATTTTCAAAGCTAAGTTTTTTTCTTTTTTATACACACAGAGTGTGATGGGCACATGGACGTCCTGCCAGGGGTGGTGGTAGATTCAGATATATTAGGGGTTTTTAAGAAACACTGAGATAAATATTGACATTATCCACACTGGTTCAGGAGCCTGATGGTTTGAGGGGTAGTGTGGGAGCTAAGGCTCCTGTACCTCCTTCCCGATGGCAGCAGTGAGAAGACAGCATGGACTGGATGGTGGGGTCCTTGATGATGGATGCTGCTTGTAGATGTGTTTAATGGTGGGGAGGGCTTTTCCTGTGATGGACTGGGCTGCATCCACTACTGTTCTGATCTGGGGCATTGGTGTTTCCAGACCAGGCTGTCATGCAACCAGTCAGAAATACTCTCCACCACACATCTATAGAAGTCGGTCAAAGCTTTAGGTGACAGACTAAATCTGTGCAAACTTCTCAGAAAGTAGAGGAGCTGCCATGCCTTCTTTGTAATGACACTTACATACTGGTCCCAGGACAGATCCTCTTATCGTACAAGATGCCTGTTCAAGAGTCTGATGACAGTGGGGGTAGAAGCTGTCCTTGAGCCTGGTGGTACGTGCTTTCAGACTTTTGTATCTACTGCCCGATGGGAAGGGGAGATGAGAGAATGTCCGGCATGGGGTATTTGATTACGCTGGCTGCTTTACTGAGGCAGCTAGAAGGGTAAACAATGTCTGTCTGTACTTCTTGCCATAGTAACTCTAATATTCTAATAATGTGTTTTAATGCTCCAATAATAATCAGTTTATAATAATAAATTATAACTGAAGACACAGCAGATTTCTATTGAGAGCATTGTAACTGGTTGTATCACTGTCTGATATAGAGATACCAAAGCACGAGATTGAAAAAAGCTACAGAGGGTTGTAAACTCAACCAGCTCCATCATGGTCACTGACCTCCCCACCATCGAGGACATCTTCAAAAGCCCTGGACTCCTCCACATCCCTCTCCCTAAACTCTAACCTGATGACTAACTTCCCACTCTGTCCCCAATACCATCTCTACTAACTTATAAAAACAACTAAACCTGAAGCATGATGTTGATGGAGAGCCCAGCCGGGCACCATCTTGACCATCTACGGTACAACACACCCCAGGCACCATCTTGACCATCTACTGTATAACACTCCCCTGACACCATCTTGACCATCTACTGTATAACACTCCCCAGACACCATCTTGACCATCTACTGTACAACACTCCCCAGACACCATCTTGACCATCTACTGTATAACACTCCCCAGACACCATCTTGACCATCTACTGTACAACACTCCCCAGACACCATCTTGACCAGCGATTGTACAACACTCCCCAGACACCATCTTGAGCATATATTGTACAACACTCCCCAGACACCATCAATCACTGTCATGGGGCTGCTGCGCTGATTTACACATTCCTACACCATATCTTCTGAATAATTGTCTATTGGTGTTCCAATCATTACAATTCTAACAGAAACATCTCACAGGTTAATTTTTCGTGAGAGAACAAAGGATGTTTCATTATGACAGATACAAAGTAACATTTTATAAATGTAAATTGGACAGTGGATGTAAATAGTCTGGAATGGGTTGGGAGTTGGTGGGTGGAGAGATACCATCAATATTACTGAAGATTTATTCTGGGTAACACACAGTGACACAATCATGAAGAAGGCACACCAGAAGCTATATCTCATTAGGAGATTGAGGAGATTTGCCTTGTTACCAAAGACTCCAGCAAATTTCTACAGATGTACCGTGGAGAGGATTCTGATGGGTTGTATCACTGTCTGGTGTGGAGGGGCCACTGCACAGGATCGGAAAAAGCTGCTGAGGGTTGTAAACTCAGCCAGCTCCATCATGGGCACTATCTTCCCCATCATCGAGGACATTTTCAAAAGGAGATGCATCAAAGATTAAAGTTCAGATTAAATTTATTATCGATGCACTTGTTTATTACTGTAACAAACACCAGAAAATCGGCAGATGCCAGACATCCAAAGCAACACACACAAAATGCTGGAGGAATTTAGCAGGTCAGGCAACATCTGTGGAAAAGAGAAAACTCTCAATGATTCAGACCAAGACACTTCTTCAGGACTGAGAGGGAAGGGGGAAGATGCCTGAATTAAAAGGTGGGGGTAGGGGAGAGAGGTTGGCTGGAAGGTGATAGGTGAAGCCAGGTGGGTGGAAAAGGTCAAGGGCTGGAGAAAAAAGAATCTGATGGGAGACCAGAGTGGACAATAGGAGAAAGGAGAGGAGAATGTGAACCAGGGGTAAGTAACAGTTGGGTGAGAAGAAATAAAAGGTCAGAGTGGAGAATAGAAGAAGTAGGAGGAGGAGGGGGGAATTTTGTTCAGCAGAAGGAGAAATCGATATTCATACCAGCAGGTTAGAGGGTACAGAAGGAATATAATGTGTTGCTCCTTGACCTTGAGGGTGGCCTCGTCTTGGCACAAGAGGAGACCATGGATCAACATGTCGGAACGGGAATGGGAATAGTCATTAAAATATTTGGCCATCAGGAAATCCCGCTTATGGTGGATAGTGCGGAGCTGCTCGAGAAGCTGTTCCCCCAGCTTACAACAGGTCTCACCATTGTAGAGGAGGCCACACCGGGAACACTGGACACAACAGACAGCAGATTCACGGTTGATGTGTTGCCTCACCTGTTTGGGGCCCTGAATGGAGGAGAGGGAGGAGGTGTCGGGACAGGGGTAGCACTTAGGCCACTTGCAGGGGTAAGTGCTGGGAGGGAGATTAGTGGGAAAGGATAAATGGACAAGGCAATTGTTGAAGAAGCGACCACTGTGAAAAGCAGAGGGGTGGTGGGGGGGGAAAGGTAAAGATATGTTTCGTGGTCTGATCTCTTTGGATATGGCTGAAGTTTCAGAGCATAATTTGTTGGAGAGGGAGGCTGATGGGTGGTAAATGAGGACAAGAACGACTCAATCACTATTATGACGGTGGGAAGGTAGAGTGAGTGCAGATGTACGTGAAATGGAGGAGTTGTGGGTAATGGAGGGGAAACTCTGTTCTTTAAATGAGGAAGACATCTCTGATGTCTTGGAATGGAAAGCCACAATCTGTGAACAGATGCTGCAGAGGTGTGGAGGTGCATCTTGGGTCAAGATGAGGCCACCCTCAACGTGGAGGAGCAACACCTTATACGGGTAGCCTCCTACCTATTCGTATGAATATCGATGTCTCTTACAGTAAGCAAAATTTATTCCCCCACCCATCACCAGCGTCCAAATCTGTCCACTGAAATAAACACACTCCCCTATCCTTTGCTCTGTAATACCTCTAACCCTCACTCTCAAATCCCTCTCCTCACATCTCCCTCTCGGCATTCATTCTGTCTGCATCACTCTCTTTTCAGTGTCTCCTTCCCTCCCTCTAGTTGGAGTGTCATTCTCACTGATCTCTCTGCCCAACTCTCCTCACACAGTCATCACTCTCTCTTCACTCGCCTCATTCCTCCCACTCCAGTATCCCGCCTCCCTCTCCATCGCTCTCTCCACCCCTCTCACCCATTTTCTGCTGTCCACGTACTGAATTACTCATGACTAGAATCAACTCGCGCCAGAGCAAGGACCTGGGACCCACTGTGATTTGCCTATCACAATAGCTCTACAAATCAAATCAAATTAAGCTTAATTATCATTCAAACCATACATGGACACAGCCGAACGAGACCGCATTCCTCTGGGGACAAGGTACAAAACATTCAAAATAGCAAGCAAACATTCAAAAACATTGAGTAACAGAGTTCAAAATATCGAGCAAAGAAGCATCTTCACTTGAAAAGGAAATCATACAGAGTCCAAGACCCTTAGAGACAATGTCCAGCAGTCGATGGTACTGTCTCCCGGCAGTGTACAGACACAAGCAATACAGCCTGTCAGTCCACCGCTCAAACACGATAGGGCAGAGAGGGGTGGAGTGACTGAGTGACACAGGAGGGAGGGGAGGAGTGATGGAGGTGGGAGGGGAGGATGGTCACAGAGAGGAAGGGAGGAATGACTGTGAGGAGTTACACGGTGACTGATGAGACATAGAAACGACCGGAGTGGGATTTGAGTATCTCAGTACATGGACAGAAGAAAATGGGTGAAAACACACAGGAGAGAGGGATGGGGAGAGAGGTGGGATGCTGGAGTGGGAGGAATGAGGCGAGTGAAGAGAGAGTGATGATTGTGTGAGGGGAGTTGGGCAGAGAGATCAGTGAGAGTGACACTCCAAATGGAGGGAGGGAAGGAGAGACTGAAAAGAGAGTGATGCAGACAGAGTGAATGCCGAGAGAGGGGGATGTGAGGAGAAGGATTTGAGAGAGAAGAGTGAAGGATTGGAGGAGGGGGAACAGAGGGAGATGATGGACAGATGAGGAGAAGAGAAGGACCAAGATGGGAGCCGGAGTGGGGATGGAAATCGAGAGAAGTGGAAGGGGTAGAAATTACCAGAAATTACAGAAATCAATGTTCATGTCGTCAGAATGGAGGCTACCCAGAAGGAATGTGAGGGTTACCCCTCCATCCTGATTCTGGCCTCATCAGGTGAGTGCAGGAGTCCTTGGACAGACACGTGGGAATGGGAATGGGAAGTTGAATTGAAATGGGAGCCACTGGGACAACAATTTGGAAAGGAGGTCTCTGATCTGAAGAGATACCAAAACCATCCAGTCCCTGTTCAGCAACTCTCCCTCGTGAATGTCTGTGACCGGTCATTACTCTCAGTCAAAGCCCAGATGAATATTTGGGGCTGAAGGAGAGAAAGATCGTTCCCTTCAATGATCCCCACCACAGTTACCGAGCTCGCAGACCCTGCTGGGGGGTGGTCAAATCCAAATCAGGCTCTCCAGTCACTGATATCCGGATTTCCTGAGTTGTGTCCAACTGGGAATCTGTACCGGAGCTCCCAGACCCTGCTGGGGGGGTGGTCAATCCCACATCAGGCTCTCCAGTCACTGATATCTGGATTTCCTGAGTTGTGTCCGACTGGGAATCTGTACCGGAGCTCGCAGACCCTGCTGGGGTGATGGTCAAACCCAGACTCGGCTCACTTGTCTCTGATCCCCTCTAATTTCCTGTTTAATACCTCCAACCCTTGTCGGCCAAATCCATCTTGTCACGTGTCCCTCTCTCTGTCTGAATCACTCTCCGGTCAGTCACTCCTTCCTTCCCCCAGTTGGAGTGTCCCTTTCACTAATCTCTCCCCGTCTCCCCTTCCCCTCGGCATCTCCCCGTCTCCCCCTCTCCTCGGACCCTCACCATCTCCCCCTCCCCTCGGTCTCAACGTCACTCCCACTCAACTCGACCACTCCCGATCTCCCCTGCCCATCAACTCAGCCTCTCACCACGTCCCACTCCCCTCTCCCCCTCCCCCCTGCCCCTCCCCCTCTACCCCACACCTCGGGCGCTCCCTGTGGAGGAGATATCACGTGTAAGACCGTGATTGGAGAGAGTTCTGAGCATGCGCAGAAATCTGAGCAAGATCGAGAAACATCGAGAAGCATGGCACTGTGAGACTCGTCTGGTTTTGCTGCTGTTGTCAATAAAATTCTATTCTTCCAGAATATGTTTTGTTATTAGAAACCCACAGAACGTATTAATATAAAGAATACAACACCTGTCTCACTGTCCCCTCGGCCTCTCCCTCTCTCCCCATCTCCCCTTCCCCTAGGGCGCTCACTATCTCACCGTTCCCTCCGTCCCTCCGTGTCACTGCCTCCCCTCAGCCTATCAGTTCCTCCCCCTCACCTCGGTCTCTCACTGAATCCCACACCCTCAGCCTCTCCCCACACCTCCCTCTCTCTCCTCGGACCCACCCCTCACTCTCACCTCTGCTCCCTCCATTTCCTGTCAGCCTCACCCTCTCTCACTCCAGGGGATGGGTAGACTCTCTCCCGGCAGCTGACACAGCATTGTGGGCCGAAGGGCCTGTGCTGTGCTGTACTGTTCTGTGTTCTATGATCTCTGTCACAGGTCAGACTGGGCAGTTTCATTCTGACCCCGGTGTGAAGGGGGATACGGGAAAGGTGATCACCGACCACGGGCAGGGCAGCCGACTGGAAAACTCAGCCCGTGGTGTGTGTTGGTGACTCAGGACGTCCCAGAATTTCCCCACAACTACCACACTGCTGTGTCAGTGGGGAACGGTGACCTACCTGTACAGTACACAGTGTTATTCCAGGGTGTCGGCCCCAGCCGATACACAAAGTAACCGGAGCAGTTTTTCACCTGGATCTCCAAGCTCCAGGAACAGGTGTTTTCACCCACAGTGAAGCAGACAGTCCTGGTCACCTCCCCCTCTCCCACGTTGGGATAGGGACCTGAAAAGAGATTTATAAACACTGTAAAATGTACCCGGTCCCACAGTACAGCGGGGAATGTGAATCAGGACCCACTGTAAATCAGTGGTTCACAACCCACGGTCCGGTCCGGCCTCAGTCAGCACTGAGCTGCTGCCCTCTCCCTCTCCACCCCACCCTCCCCGCAGCAGCACCTTCATCTTCTGAATGAGCCTCCCATGAGGGACCTTGTCAAAAGTCTGGGGGATCTCACTGAAACCTATTGAATATTGAATGGGGTCAGTGGGCAGATCAGTTCTGTAACCCAACTCCAGGAAGTTGTCACTCCTCCACCGGACTCCATGACGATACAGGACCGTAGAGCAGTCTGAGTGACTGTGGCGAGACCTCTCAGGGAGATGGGGTTCTGTGTCCATGCTAGGGCCCTCTGAAGAGATTCGGGTTCTCAGTTTGACCCTCCCCAAAAATAACCGAGCCCCACTGATGTAAACTCTGACCCTACCGTTTAACCAGCCTGGGGACTTCCCAGAGCAGTGATACTGTGGAACGACCATCTCGGGAATCTTCCATCCTCCGGAACTGAAACAACAATCAGAGAGTCAGTCACTGATCTGAGGGAGTTTATTCACTCAGAGAGACATGGGAAATTACACTCACCCTGTCCGTACCCTGTCTCTGGTCAATAACACCGCAATCCTGGGAATTCCCTCTCTGTTGTACCTCCCCCTTGTCTCTACCCCGAGAATGTGGGATCTCCCCTCTCCCTGTATTTACTCCCCATCTCAGTGTAGTCACTGATGATCCCGGTCTCCATGCATTTCCCATTCACACACCCCTTGTTCCCCTGATTACATTCCCCTTCTGTGTCCAGTTTCTCAGTGATTATCTCCGCACTTTACCTGTGAAATCTGTACCATCCCTCTTCAAGATTTCCATCACCTATCCATTGTCCACCGGTACACTCAGTGTTGGAACAATTCGTGCTCCTCCAGGGCTGATCCAGGACGGTGTGGGTAACACACGGATCACCGAGTGTGGAGTCTGTGACTGAGGGACAGAACGATGTTCAGTGTTAATGTACAGCTCACTTTCCCCATCTTCTTTCTCTGTCAATCACAACCCCCATCTGCACTTCCACCCTCAGCAACCCCTGGGTAACAATATTTATTTTTATTCCTCGAAGGGACATGAGTTTCAGAGGCTGAGCCAGTGTATAACTGCCCCTCCGGAGGTTCCCTTGACAAGGTGGTGGTGGTGGCCTGTCCTTGGCCTGTTGCAATCCTTGATGTGTGGGGACACCCACAATGATGATCCGGAGTTCCAGGGTTTTGACCCAGTGACACTGAAGGAGCAGCAATGTATTTCCAAGGCATGGCAATATGTAATTTGGAGGGAAAGATCTGGAAACTTCCACAACCCCCAACTGTCCATAGCCCTCTCTCAGCATCACCCCTCCACTCCAGCCCCTCTCAACATCACCCCTCCACTCCAGACGCCTCTCTTATTTCCTCCTCCGCTCCAGCCCCCTCTCAGCATCCCTCCTCCACTCCAATCCCCTCTCAACATCCCTCCTCAACTCCAGCCCCCACTCAACATCCCTCCTCCACTCTAGTCCCCTCTCAGCATTCTCCCTCCACTCCAGCCCCTAACATCCCACTGCGCTCCAGCCCCCACTCAACATCCCTCCTGCACTCTATTACCCTTGCAGCATCTCTCCTCCGCTCCAGTTCCCTCTCAACATCCCTCCTCCACTCCAGTCCCCTCTGAACATCCCGCCTCTACTCCAGTCCCCTCTCAACATCCCTCCTCCACTCCAGTCCCCTCTGAACATCCCTCCTCCAGTCCAGTCTCCTCTCAACATCTCTCCTCCAGTCCAGTCCCCTCTCAGCTTCCCTCCTCCAGTCCAGTTCCATCTCAACATCCCTCCTCCACTCCAGCCACCTCTCAGATACCCGCCTCCACTCCAGCCCCCTCTCAATAGACAATAGACAGTAGGTGCAAGAGTAGGCCATTCGGCCCTTCTAGCCAGCACCGCTATTCACTGTGATCATGGCTGATCATATACAATCAGTACCCCGTTCCTGCCCACTCCCCATATCCCTTGACCCCGCTATCTATAAGAGCTCTATCTAACTCTCTCTTGAATGCATCCAGAGACTTGGCCTCCACTGCCTTCTGAGGAACGGGAATGGGAAGTTGAATTGAAATGGGAGCCGCTGGGACAACAATTTGGAAAGGAGGTCTCTGATCTGAAGAGATACCAAAACCATCCAATCCCTGTTCAGCAACACTCCCTCGTGAATGTCTGTGACCAGTCACCACTCTCAGTCAAAGCTCAGATGAATATTTGGGGCTGAAGGAGAGAAAGATTGTTCCCTTCAGTGATCCCACCACAGTTACCCGAGCTCGCAGACCCTGCTGGGGTGATGGTCCAACCCAGACTCAGCTCACTTGTCTCTGATCCCCTCTAATTTCCTGTTTAATACCTCCAACCCTTGTCGGCCAAATCCATCTTGTCACGTGTCCCTCTCTCTGTCTGAATCACTCTCCGCTCAGTCACTCCTTCCTTCCCCCAGTTGGAGTGTCCCTTTCACTAATCTCTCCCCATGTCTCCCTCCCCTCTGCCCCTCCCCCTCTACTTGGAACCTCACCATCTCCCCATCCCCTCAGACACTCACCATCACTCCCACTCTCCTCGACCACTCCCTAACTCCCCCTCTCCCCTGCCCATCCCCTCTCCACCTCCCCTTTGCCCCTCCCTTTCCCCCCCTCCCCTTGGCTTCTCCCTCTCTCCCCATCTCCCCTTCCCCTCAGGTGCTCCCTATCTCACCGTTCCCTCCGTCCCTCCCCGCCACTGCCTCCCCTCAGCCTGTCAGTTCCTCCCCCTCACCTCGGTCTCTCCCTGACTCCCTCACCCTTAGCCTCTCCCACACCTCTCTCCCCATCTCGCCTCACTCCCTCCATTTCCTGTCAGCCTCACCCTCCCTCACTCCAGGGGATGGGTAGACTCTCTCCCGGCAGCTGACACAACACTGTGGGCCGAAGGGCCTGTGCTGTGCTGTACTGTTCTGTGTTCTATGATCTCTGTCACAGGTCAGACTGGGCAGTTTCATTCTGACCCCGGTGTGAAGGGGGATACGGGAAAGCTGATCACAGACCACGGGCAGGGCAGCCGACTGGAAAACTCAGCCCGTCGTGTGTGTTGGTGACTCAGGACGTCCCAGAATTTCCCCACAACTACCACACTGCTGTGTCACTGGGGAACGGTGACCTACCTGTACAGTACACAGCGTTACTCGAGGGTGTCGACCACAGCCAATACACAAAGTAACCGGAGCAGTTTTTCACCCTGATCTCCTGGCTCCTGTAACAGGTGTTTTCACCCACGGTGAAGCAGACGGTCCTGGTCACCTCCCCCTCTCCCACGTTGGGATGGGGACCTGGAATGAGATTTATAAACACTGTAAAATGTACCCGGTCCCACAGTACAGCGGGGAATGTGAATCAGGACCCACTGTAAATCAGTGGTTCACAACCCACGGTCCGGTCCGGCCTCAGTCAGCACTGAGCTGCTGCCCTCTCCCTCTCCACCCCACCCTCCCCGCAGCAGCACCTTCATCTTCTGAATGAGCCCCCCATGAGGGACCTTGTCAAACGTCTGGGGAAACTCACTGAAACCTTTCGAATATTGAATGGGGTCAGTGGGCAGATCAGTTCTGTAACCCAACTCCAGGAAGTTGTCACTTCTCCACCGGACTCCATGACGATACAGGACCGTAGAGCGGTCTGAGTGACTGTGGGGAGACATCTCAGGGAGAGGGGGTTCTGTGTCCATGCTAGGGTCCACTGAAGAGATCCAGGTCATCAGTTTGACACTCCCCAAAAATAACTGAGCCCCACTGATGTAAACTCTGACCCTACCATTTAACCAGCCTGGGTACTGCCCGGAGCAGCGACCCTGTGGAACGACCGTCTCGGGAATCTTCCATCCTCCGGAACTGAAACAACAAAGAGAGAGTCAGTCCCTGATCTGAGGGAGTTTATTCACTCAGAGAGACATGGGAAATTACACTCACCCTGTCCGTACCCTGTCTCTGGTCAATAACACCCCAATCCTGGGAATTCCCTCTCTGTTGTACCTCCCCCTTGTCTCTACCCCGAGAATGTGCGATCTCCCCTCTCCCTGTATTTACTCCCCATCTCAGTGTAGTCACTGATGATCCCGGTCTCCCTGTATTTCCCATTCACACACCCCTTGTTCCCCTGTTTACATTCCCCTTCTGTGTCTAGTTTCTCAGTGATTATCTCCTCACTTTACCTGTTAAATCTGTACCATCCCACCTCAAGATTTCCATCACTCATCCATTGTACACCGGTACACTCAGTGATGGAACAATTCGTGCTCCTCCAGGGCTGATCCAGGACGGTGTGGTTTACACACGGATCACCGAGTGTGGAGTCTGTGTTTGTGGGACAGAACGATGTTCAGTGTTAATGTACAGCTCACGTTCTCCATCCTCTTTCTCTGTCAATCACAACCCCCATCTGCACTTCCACCCTCAGCAACCCCTGGGCAACAATATTTATTTTTATTCCTCGAAGGGACGTGAGTTTCAGAGGCTGAGCCAGTGTATAACTGCCCCTCCAGAGGTTCCCTTGAGAAGGTGCTGGTGGTGGCCTGTCCTTGGCCTGTTGCAATTCTTGATGTGTGGGGACACCCACAATGATGATCCGGAGTTCCAGGGTTTTGACCCAGTGACACTGAAGGAGCAGCAATGTATTTCCAAGGCATGGCAATATGTAATTTGTAGGGAAAGATCTGGAAACTTCCACAACCCCCAACTGTCCATAGCTCTCTCCGAGCATCACCCCTCCACTCCAGCCCCTATCAACATCCCTCCTCCACTCCAGACGCCTCTCAGATTCCCTCCTCCACTCCAGCCCTCTCTCAATAGACAATAGACAGTAGGTGCAAGAGTAGGCCATTCGGCCCTTCTAGCCAGCACCGCCATTCACTGTGATCATGGCTGATCATACACAATCAGTACCCCGTTCCTGCCCTCTCCCCATATCCCTTGACCCCGTTATCTATAAGAGCTCTATCTAACTCTCTCTTGAATGCATCCAGAGACTTGGCCTCCACTGCCTTCTGGGGCAGAGCATTCCACATATCCACCACTCTCTGGGTGAAAAAGATTTACCACATCTCGGTTCTAAATGGCCTACCCATTTCATAATCCCTCCTCCACTCCAATCCCCTCTCAGCATCTCTCCTCCAGACCTCTTTCAGCATCTCTCCTCCAATCAACTCCCCTCTTAGCATCCCTCCTGCACTCTAGTCCCCTCTTAGCATCCCACCTCCACTCCAATCCCCTCAGCATCCTCGCTCCACTCCAATCCCCTCTCAGCATCTGCCCTCCACTCCAGTCCCCTCTTAGCAACCCTACTGCACTCGAGTCCCCTCTCAGCATCCCTCCTCCACTCCAATCCACTCTCAGCATCCCTCCTCCACTCCGGTCCCCTCTCAGCATCCCCCTCTCCACTCAAGTCCCCGCTCAGCATCCCTCCTCCACTCCAATCCCCTCTCAGCAACCTCCCTCCACACCAATCACCTCTCAGCATCTGCCCTCCACTCGTCCCCTCTTAGCAACCCTACTGCACTCTAGTCCCCTCTCAACATCCCTCAACAACTCCAATCCCCTCTCAGCATCCCTCCTCCACTCCAATCCCCTCTCAGCATCCCTCCTCCACTCCAGTCCCCGCTCAGCATCCCCCCTCCACTCCAGTCCGCTCTCAGCATCCCTCCTCCACTCCAATCCCCTCTCAGCATCCCTCCTCCACTCCAGTCACCGCTCAGCATCCCTCCTCCAGTCCAGTCCCATCTCAACATCCCCCCTCCACTCCAATCCCCTCTCAGCATCCCTCCTCCACTCCAATCCCCTCTCAGCATCCCTCCTCCACTCCAGTCCACTCTCAGCATTTCTCCTCCACTCCAGTCCCCTCTCAGCATCCCTCCTCCACTCCAATCCCCTCTCAGCATCTGCCCTCCAGTCCAGTCCCCTCTTAGCAACCCTACTGCACTCCAGTCCCCTCTCAGCATCCCTCCTCCACTCCAATCCCCTCTCAGCATCCCTCCTCCACTCCAGTCTCCGCTCAGCATCCCTCCTCCAGTCCAGTCCCATCTCAACATCCCCCTCCACTCCAATCCCCTCTCAGCATCCCTCCTCCACTCCAATCCCCTCTCAGCATCCCTCCTCCACTCCAGTCCCCTCTCAGCATCTCTCCTCCACTCCAGTCCACTCTCAGCATCTCTCCTCCACTCCAGTCCACTCTCAGCATCCCTCCTCCACTCCAATCCCCTCTCAGCATCCCTCCTCCACTCCAATCCCCTCTCAGCATCCCTCCTCCACTCCAGTCCCCGCTCAGCATCCCCCCTCCACTCCAGTCCCCTCTCAGCATCCCTCCTCCACTCCAATCCCCTCTCAGCATCCCTCCTCCACTCCAGTCCCCGCTCAGCATCCCTCCTCCAGTCCAGTCCCATCTCAACATCCCTCCTCCACTCCAATCCCCTCTCAGCATCCCTCCTCCACTCCAGTCCCCTCTCAGCATCTCTCCTCCACTCCAGTCCACTCTCAGCATCTCTCCTCCACTCCAGTCCACTCTCAGCATCCCTCCTCCACTCCAATCCCCTCTCAGCATCTGCCCTCCACTCCAGTCCCCTCTTAGCAACCCTACTGCACTCGAGTCCCCTCTCAGCATCCTCCTCCACTCCAATCCCCTCTCAGCATCCCTCCTCCACTCCGGTCCACTCTCAGCATCCCCCTCTCCACTCAAGTCCCCGCTCAGCATCCCTCCTCCACTCCAATCCCCTCTCAGCAACCTCCCTCCACACCAATCACCTCTCAGCATCTGCCCTCCACTCGTCCCCTCTTAGCAACCCTACTGCACTCTAGTCCCCTCTCAACATCCCTCCTCCACTCCAATCCCCTCTCAGCATCCCTCCTCCACTCCAATCCCCTCTCAGCATCCCTCCTCCACTCCAATCCCCTCTCAGCATCCCTCCTCCACTCCAGTCCCCGCTCAGCATCCCCCCTCCACTCCAGTCCCCTCTCAGCATCCCTCCTCCACTCCAATCCCCTCTCAGCATCCCTCCTCCACTCCAGTCCCCGCTCAGCATCCCTCCTCCAGTCCAGTCCCATCTCAACATCCCCCCTCCACTCCAATCCCCTCTCAGCATCCCTCCTCCACTCCAATCCCCTCTCAGCATCCCTCCTCCACTCCAGTCCCCTCTCAGCATCTTTCCTCCACTCCAGTCCACTCTCAGCATCTCTCCTCCACTCCAGTCCACTCTCAGCATCCCTCCTCCACTCCAATCCCCTCTCAGCATCTGCCCTCCACTCCAGTCCCCTCTTAGCAACCCTACTGCACTCGAGTCCCCTCTCAGCATCCCTCCTCCACTCCAATCCCCTCTCAGCATCCCTCCTCCACTCCGGTCCCCTCTCAGCATCCCCCTCTCCACTCAAGTCCCATCTCAGCATCCCTCCTCCACTCCAATCCCCTCTCAGCAACCTCCCTCCACACCAATCACCTCTCAGCATCTGCCCTCCACCCGTCCCCTCTTAGCAACCCTACTGCACTCTAGTCCCCTCTCAACATCCCTCCTCCACTCCAATCCCCTCTCAGCATCCCTCCTCCACTCCAGTCCCCTCTCAGCATCTTTCCTCCACTCCAGTCCACTCTCAGCATCTCTCCTCCACTCCAGTCCACTCTCAGCATCCCTCCTCCACTCCAATCCCCTCTCAGCATCTGCCCTCCACTCCAGTCCCCTCTTAGCAACCCTACTGCACTCGAGTCCCCTCTCAGCATCCCTCCTCCACTCCAATCCCCTCTCAGCATCCCTCCTCCACTCCGGTCCCCTCTCAGCATCCCCCTCTCCACTCAAGTCCCATCTCAGCATCCCTCCTCCACTCCAATCCCCTCTCAGCAACCTCCCTCCACACCAATCACCTCTCAGCATCTGCCCTCCACCCGTCCCCTCTTAGCAACCCTACTGCACTCTAGTCCCCTCTCAACATCCCTCCTCCACTCCAATCCCCTCTCAGCATCCCTCCTCCACTCCAATCCCCTCTCAGCATCCCTCCTCCACTCCAGTCCCCGCTCAGCATCCCCCCTCCACTCCAGTCCCCTCTCAGCATCCCTCCTCCACTCCAATCCCCTCTCAGCATCCCTCCTCCACTCCAATCCCCTCTCAGCATCCCTCCTCCACTCCAATCCCCTCAGCATCCGCCCTCCACTCCAATCCCCTCTCATCATCCGCCCTCCACTCCAGTCCCCACTCAGCATCCTCCCTCCACTCCAATCCACTCTAAGCATCCGCCCTCCACTCCAATCCACTCTCAGCATCCCTCCTCCACTCCAGTCCCCTCTCAGCATCCCCCTCTCCACTCCAGTCCCCGCTCAGCATCCCTCCTCCACTCCAATCCCCTCAGCATCCTCCCTCCACTCCAGTCCCCTCTCAGCATCCCCCTCTCCACTCCACTCCCCTCTCAGCATCCCTCCTCCAGTCCAGTCCCCTCTCAGCATCCCTCCTCCACTCCAGTCCCCTCTCAACATCCCCCCTCCACTCCAGTCCCCTCTCAGCATCTCTCCTCCACTCCACTCCCCTCTCAGCTTACCTCCTCCAGTCCAGTCCCGTCTCAACGTCCCTCCTCCACTCCAGTCCCCTCTCAGCATCCCTCCTCCACTCCCCACTCAACATCCCTCCTCCACTCCAGTCCACTCTCAGCATCCCCCTCTCCACTCCAGTCCCCTCTCAGCATCCCTCCTCCAGTCCAGTCCCCTCTCAGCATCCCTCCTCCACTCCAGTCCCCTCTCAACATCCCCCCTCCACTCCAGTCCCCTCTCAGCATCGCTCCTCCACTCCACTCCCCTCTCAGCTTACCTCCTCCAGTCCAGTCCCGTCTCAGCATCTCTCCTCCACTCCAGTCCACTCTCAGCATCTCTCCTCCACTCCAGTCCACTCTCAGCATCCCTCCTCCACTCCAATCCCCTCTCAGCATCCCTCCTCCACTCCAATCCCCTCTCAGCATCCCTCCTCCACTCCAGTCCCCGCTCAGCATCCCCCCTCCACTCCAGTCCCCTCTCAGCATCCCTCCTCCACTCCAATCCCCTCTCAGCATCCCTCCTCCACTCCAGTCCCCGCTCAGCATCCCTCCTCCAGTCCAGTCCCATCTCAACATCCCTCCTCCACTCCAATCCCCTCTCAGCATCCCTCCTCCACTCCAGTCCCCTCTCAGCATCTCTCCTCCACTCCAGTCCACTCTCAGCATCTCTCCTCCACTCCAGTCCACTCTCAGCATCCCTCCTCCACTCCAATCCCCTCTCAGCATCTGCCCTCCACTCCAGTCCCCTCTTAGCAACCCTACTGCACTCGAGTCCCCTCTCAGCATCCTCCTCCACTCCAATCCCCTCTCAGCATCCCTCCTCCACTCCGGTCCACTCTCAGCATCCCCCTCTCCACTCAAGTCCCCGCTCAGCATCCCTCCTCCACTCCAATCCCCTCTCAGCAACCTCCCTCCACACCAATCACCTCTCAGCATCTGCCCTCCACTCGTCCCCTCTTAGCAACCCTACTGCACTCTAGTCCCCTCTCAACATCCCTCCTCCACTCCAATCCCCTCTCAGCATCCCTCCTCCACTCCAATCCCCTCTCAGCATCCCTCCTCCACTCCAATCCCCTCTCAGCATCCCTCCTCCACTCCAGTCCCCGCTCAGCATCCCCCCTCCACTCCAGTCCCCTCTCAGCATCCCTCCTCCACTCCAATCCCCTCTCAGCATCCCTCCTCCACTCCAGTCCCCGCTCAGCATCCCTCCTCCAGTCCAGTCCCATCTCAACATCCCCCCTCCACTCCAATCCCCTCTCAGCATCCCTCCTCCACTCCAATCCCCTCTCAGCATCCCTCCTCCACTCCAGTCCCCTCTCAGCATCTTTCCTCCACTCCAGTCCACTCTCAGCATCTCTCCTCCACTCCAGTCCACTCTCAGCATCCCTCCTCCACTCCAATCCCCTCTCAGCATCTGCCCTCCACTCCAGTCCCCTCTTAGCAACCCTACTGCACTCGAGTCCCCTCTCAGCATCCCTCCTCCACTCCAATCCCCTCTCAGCATCCCTCCTCCACTCCGGTCCCCTCTCAGCATCCCCCTCTCCACTCAAGTCCCATCTCAGCATCCCTCCTCCACTCCAATCCCCTCTCAGCAACCTCCCTCCACACCAATCACCTCTCAGCATCTGCCCTCCACCCGTCCCCTCTTAGCAACCCTACTGCACTCTAGTCCCCTCTCAACATCCCTCCTCCACTCCAATCCCCTCTCAGCATCCCTCCTCCACTCCAGTCCCCTCTCAGCATCTTTCCTCCACTCCAGTCCACTCTCAGCATCTCTCCTCCACTCCAGTCCACTCTCAGCATCCCTCCTCCACTCCAATCCCCTCTCAGCATCTGCCCTCCACTCCAGTCCCCTCTTAGCAACCCTACTGCACTCGAGTCCCCTCTCAGCATCCCTCCTCCACTCCAATCCCCTCTCAGCATCCCTCCTCCACTCCGGTCCCCTCTCAGCATCCCCCTCTCCACTCAAGTCCCATCTCAGCATCCCTCCTCCACTCCAATCCCCTCTCAGCAACCTCCCTCCACACCAATCACCTCTCAGCATCTGCCCTCCACCCGTCCCCTCTTAGCAACCCTACTGCACTCTAGTCCCCTCTCAACATCCCTCCTCCACTCCAATCCCCTCTCAGCATCCCTCCTCCACTCCAATCCCCTCTCAGCATCCCTCCTCCACTCCAGTCCCCGCTCAGCATCCCCCCTCCACTCCAGTCCCCTCTCAGCATCCCTCCTCCACTCCAATCCCCTCTCAGCATCCCTCCTCCACTCCAATCCCCTCTCAGCATCCCTCCTCCACTCCAATCCCCTCAGCATCCGCCCTCCACTCCAATCCCCTCTCATCATCCGCCCTCCACTCCAGTCCCCACTCAGCATCCTCCCTCCACTCCAATCCACTCTAAGCATCCGCCCTCCACTCCAATCCACTCTCAGCATCCCTCCTCCACTCCAGTCCCCTCTCAGCATCCCCCCCTCCACTCCAGTCCCCTCTCAGCATCCCCCTCTCCACTCCACTCCCCTCTCAGCATCCCTCCTCCAGTCCAGTCCCCTCTCAGCATCCCTCCTCCACTCCAGTCCCCTCTCAACATCCCCCCTCCACTCCAGTCCCCTCTCAGCATCTCTCCTCCACTCCACTCCCCTCTCAGCTTACCTCCTCCAGTCCAGTCCCGTCTCAACGTCCCTCCTCCACTCCAGTCCCCTCTCAGCATCCCTCCTCCACTCCCCACTCAACATCCCTCCTCCACTCCAGTCCACTCTCAGCATCCCCCTCTCCACTCCAGTCCCCTCTCAGCATCCCTCCTCCAGTCCAGTCCCCTCTCAGCATCCCTCCTCCACTCCAGTCCCCTCTCAACATCCCCCCTCCACTCCAGTCCCCTCTCAGTATCGCTCCTCCACTCCACTCCCCTCTCAGCTTACCTCCTCCAGTCCAGTCCCGTCTCAACGTCCCTCCTCCACTCCAGTCCCCTCTCAGCATCCCTCCTCCACTCCCCACTCAACATCCCTCCTCCACTCCAGTCCACTCTCAGATTCCCTCCTCCAGTCCAGTCCCATCTCAACATCCCTCCTCCACTCCCATCCCTTCACATTAGCAACCCCTGGGCACCAGGAATTTTGTTAATTTTTTCATCAAAAGGGTGAGAGTTTCAGAGTCTGAGCCAGTGTTTAACTGCCCCACCAGAGGTTCCCTGGAGAAGGTGGTGGTTATAGTGATCTGCCTTCCTGAACTGTAGCAATCCTTGATGTGTGGGGACACCCACAATGATGATCCGGAGTCACTGTTCAGCAACTCTCCCTGGTGAATGTCTGTGACCGGTCACTACTCTCAGTCAGAGCCCAGATGAATATTTGGGGCTGAAGGAGAGAAAGATCGCTCCCTTCAGTGATCCCCACCACAGTTACCCGAGCTCGCAGACCCTGCTGGGGGGGGTGGTCAAACCCGAATCAGTCTCTCCAGTCACTGACATCCGATTTCCTGAGTTGTGTCCGACTGGGAATCTGTACTGGAGCTCGCAGTCCCTGCTGGGATGGAGGTCAAACCTAGACTCGGCTCACTTGTCTCTGATCCCCTCTAATTTCCTGTTTAATACCTCCAACCCTTGTCGGCCAAATCCATCTTATAACGTGTCCCTCTCTCTGTCTGCATCACTCTCCGGTCAGTCACTCCTTCCTTACCCCAGTTGGAGTGTCCCTTTCACTAATCTCTCCCCATGTCTCCCCATCCCCTCTGCATCTCCCCATCTCCCCCTCTCCTCGGACCCTCACCATCTCCCCCTCTCCTCAGACCCTCACCATCACTCCCACTCTCCACGACCACTCCCCAACTCCCCCTCTACCCTGCCCATCCCTTCTCACCATCCCCTCTCCCCCTCCCCTCTGCCCCTCCCTTTCTCCCCCTCCCCTCAGACTCTCCCCCTCTCCCCCACTCCTCGGGTGCTCCCTGTGGTGGAGATATCACGTGTAAAACCGTGATTGGAGAGCGTTCTGAGCATGAGCAGAAATCTGAGAAAGATCGAGAAACATGGCACTGTGAGACTCGTGTGGATTTGCTGCTGTTGTCAATAAAATTCTATTCTTCCAGAATATGTTTTGTTATTAGAAACCCACGGAACGTATTACTATACAGAATACAACCCCTGTCTCACTGTCCCCTCGGCCTCTCCCTCTCTCCCCATCTCCCCTTCCCCTCGGGCGCTCACTATCTCACCGTTCCCTCCATCCCTCCCTGTCACTACCTCCCCTCAGCCTATCAGTTCCTCCCCCTCACCTCGGTCTCTCCCTGACTCCCTCACCCTCAGCCTCTTCCACACCTCTCTCCCTCCTCGGACTCTCCCTCCTTGGACTCCCCCTCCCCTCAGCCTCTCAATGTTTCCCTATCAGTTCCTCCCCTCTCCCTCTCTCCCTCACTCCCACACCTTCAGCCTCTCCCACACCTCTCTCCCCCTCTCCCCTCACTCCCCCCATTTCCTGTCAGCCTCACTCCCCCCTCTCCCCTCACTCCCTCCATTTCCTGTCAGCCTCACCCTCCCTCACTCCAGGGGATGGGTAGACTCTCTCCCGGCAGCTGACACAACATTGTGGGCCGAAGGGCCTGTGCTGTGCTGTACTGTTCTGTGTTCTATGATCTCTGTCACAGGTCAGACTGGGCAGTTTCATTCTGACCCCGCCCGGTGTGAAGGGGGATACGGGAAAGGTGATCACAGACCATGGGCAGGGCAGCCGACTGGAAAACTCAGCCCGTGGTGTGTGTTGGTGACTCAGGACGTCCCAGAATTTCCCCACAACTACCACACTGCTGTGTCACTGGGGAACGGTGACCTACCTGTACAGTACACAGCGTTACTCCAGGGTGTCGACCACAGCCAATACACAAAGTAACCGGAGCAGTTTTTCACCCTGATATCCCGTCTCTGGTAACAGGTGTTTTCACCATTGGTGAAGCAGATAGTCCTGGTCACCTCCCCCTCTCCCACGTTGGGATGGGGACCTGGAATGAGATTTATAAACACTGTAAAATGTACCCGGTCCCACAGTACAGCGGGGAATGTGAATCAGGACCCACTGTAAATCAGTGGTTCACAACCCATGGTCCGGTCCGGCCTCAGTCAGCACTGAGCTGCTGCCCTCTCCCTCTCCACCCCACCCTCCCCGCAGCAGCACCTTCATCTTCTGAATGAGCCCCCCATGAGGGACCTTGTCAAACGTCTGGGGGATCTCACTGAAACCTTTCGAATATTGAATGGGGTCAGTGGGCAGATCAGTTCTGTAACCCAACTCCAGGAAGTTGTCACTCCTCCACCGGACTCCATGACGATACAGGACCGTACAGCGGCCTGAGTGACTGTGGGGAGACCTCTCAGGGAGATGGGGTTCTGTGTCCATGCTTGGGTCCTCTGAAGAGATCCAGGTCATCAGTTTGACACTCCCAAAAATGACCGAGCCCCACTGATGTAAACTCTGACCCTACCGTTTAACCAGCCTGGGTACTGCCCGGAGCAGCGACCCTGTGGAACGACCATCTCGGGAATCTTCCATCCTCCGGAACTGAAACAACAATCAGAGAGTCAGTCCCTGATCTGAGGGAGTTTATTCACTCAGAGAGACATGGGAAATTACACTCACCCTGTCCGTACCCTGTCTCTGGTCAATAAACCCCCCAATCCTGGGAATTCCCTCTCTGTTGTACCTGCCCCTTGTCTCTACCCCGAGAATGTGGGATCTCCCCTCTCCCTGTATTTACTCCCCATCTCAGTGTAGTCACTGATGATCCTGGTCTCCCTGCATTTCCCATTCACACACCCCTTGTTCCCCTGTTTACATTCCCCTTCTGTGTCCAGTTTCTCAGTGATTATCTCCTCACTTTACCTGTTAAATCTGTACCATCCCACCTCAAGATTTCCGTCACCCATCCATTGTCCACCGGTACACTCAGTGATGGAACAATTCATGCTCCTCCAGGGCTGATCCAGGACAGTGTGGTTTACACACGGATCACCGAGTGTGGAGTCTGTGACTGAGGGACAGAACGATGTTCAGTGTTAATGTACAGCTCACGTTCCCCATCCTCTTTCTCTGTCAATCACAACCCCCATCTGCACTTCCACCCTCAGCAACCCCTGGGCAACAATATTTATTTTTATTCCTCGAAGGGACGTGAGTTTCAGAGGCTGAGCCAGTGTATAACTGCCCCTCCAGAGGTTCCCTTGAGAAGGTGCTGGTGGTGGCCTGTCCTTGGCCTGTTGCAATTCTTGATGTGTGGGGACACCCACAATGATGATCCGGAGTTCCAGGGTTTTGACCCAGTGACACTGAAGGAGCAGCAATGTATTTCCAAGGCATGGCAATAAGTAATTTGTAGGGAAAGATCTGGAAACTTCCACAACCCCCAACTGTCCATAGCCCTCTCCCAGCATCACCCCTCCACTCCAGCCCCTATCAACATCCCTCCTCCACTCCAGCCGCCTCTCAGATTCCCTCCTCCACTCCAGCCCTCTCTCAATAGACAATAGACAGTAGGTGCAAGAGTAGGCCATTCGGCCCTTCTAGCCAGCACCGCCATTCACTGTGATCATGGCTGATCATACACAATCAGTACCCCGTTCCTGCCCTCTCCCCATATCCCTTGACCCCGTTATCTATAAGAGCTCTATCTAACTCTCTCTTGAATGCATCCAGAGACTTGGCCTCCACTGCCTTCTGGGGCAGAGCATTCCACATATCCACCACTCTCTGGGTGAAAAAGATTTACCACATCTCGGTTCTAAATGGCCTACCCATTTCATAATCCCTCCTCCACTCCAATCCCCTCTCAGCATCTCTCCTCCAGTCCTCTTTCAGCATCTCTCCTCCAATCAACTCCCCTCTTAGCATCCCTCCTGCACTCTAGTCCCCTCTTAGCATCCCACCTCCACTCCAATCCCCTCAGCATCCTCGCTCCACTCCAATCCCCTCTCAGCATCTGCCCTCCACTCCAGTCCCCTCTTAGCAACCCTACTGCACTCGAGTCCCCTCTCAGCACCCCTCCTCCACTCCAATCCACTCTCAGCATCCCTCCTCCACTCCGGTCCCCTCTCAGCATCCCCCTCTCCACTCAAGTCCCCGCTCAGCATCCCTCCTCCACTCCAATCCCCTCTCAGCAACCTCCCTCCACACCAATCACCTCTCAGCATCTGCCCTCCACTCGTCCCCTCTTAGCAACCCTACTGCACTCTAGTCCCCTCTCAACATCCCTCATCCACTCCAATCCCCTCTCAGCATCCCTCCTCCACTCCAATCCCCTCTCAGCATCCCTCCTCCACTCCAGTCCCCGCTCAGCATCCCCCCTCCACTCCAGTCCCCTCTCAGCATTCCTCCTCCACTCCAGTCCCCTCTCAGCATCCCTCCTCCACTCCAGTCACCGCTCAGCATCCCTCCTCCAGTCCAGTCCCATCTCAACATCCCCCCTCCACTCCAATCCCCTCTCAGCATCCCTCCTCCACACCAATCCCCTCTCAGCATCCCTCCTCCACTCCAGTCCCCTCTCAGCATCTCTCCTCCACTCCAGTCCCCTCTCAGCATCTCTCCTCCACTCCAGTCCACTCTCAGCATCCCTCCTCCACTCCAATCCCCTCTCAGCATCTGCCCTCCACTCCAGTCCCCTCTTAGCAACCCTACTGCACTCGAGTCCCCTCTCAGCATCCCTCCTCCACTCCAATCCCCTCTCAGCATCCCTCCTCCACTCCGGTCCCCTCTCAGCATCCCCCTCTCCACTCAAGTCCCCGCTCAGCATCCCTCCTCCACTCCAATCCCCTCTCAGCAACCTCCCTCCACACCAATCACCTCTCAGCATCTGCCCTCCACTCGTCCCCTCTTAGCAACCCTACTGCACTCTAGTCCCCTCTCAACATCCCTCCTCCACTCCAATCCCCTCTCAGCATCCCTCCTCCACTCCAATCCCCTCTCAGCATCCCTCCTCCACTCCAATCCCCTCTCTGCATCCCTCCTCCACTCCAGTCCCCGCTCAGCATCCCCCCTCCACTCCAGTCCCCTCTCAGCATCCCTCCTCCACTCCAATCCCCTCTCAGCATCCCTCCTCCACTCCAGTCCCCGCTCAGCATCCCTCCTCCAGTCCAGTCCCATCTCAACATCCCCCCTCCACTCCAATCCCCTCTCAGCATCCCTCCTCCACTCCAATCCCCTCTCAGCATCCCTCCTCCACTCCAGTCCCCTCTCAGCATCTCTCCTCCACTCCAGTCCACTCTCAGCATCTCTCCTCCACTCCAGTCCACTCTCAGCATCCCTCCTCCACTCCAATCCCCTCTCAGCATCCCTCCTCCACTCCAATCCCCTCTCAGCATCCCTCCTCCACTCCAGTCCCCGCTCAGCATCCCCCCTCCACTACAGTCCCCTCTCAGCATCCCTCCTCCACTCCAATCCCCTCTCAGCATCCCTCCTCCACTCCAGTCCCCGCTCAGCATCCCTCCTCCAGTCGAGTCCCATCTCAACATCCCCCCTCCACTCCAATCCCCTCTCAGCATCCCTCCTCCACTCCAATCCCCTCTCAGAATCCCTCCTCCACTCCAGTCCCCTCTCAGCATCTCTCCTCCACTCCAGTCCACTCTCAGCATCTCTCCTCCGCTCCAGTCCACTCTCAGCATCCCTCCTCCACTCCAATCCCCTCTCAGCATCTGCCCTCCACTCCAGTCCCCTCTTAGCAGCCCTACTGCACTCGAGTCCCCTCTCAGCATCCTCCTCCACTCCAATCCCCTCTCAGCATCCCACCTCCACTCCGGTCCACTCTCAGCATCCCCCTCTCCACTCAAGTCCCCGCTCAGCATCCCTCCTCCACTCCAATCCCCTCTCAGCAACCTCCCTCCACACCAATCACCTCTCAGCATCTGCCCTCCACTCGTCCCCTCTTAGCAACCCTACTGCACTCTAGTCCCCTCTCAACATCCCTCCTCCACTCCAATCCCCTCTCAGCATCCCTCCTCCACTCCAATCCCCTCTCAGCATCCCTCCTCCACTCCAATCCCCTCTCAGCATCCCTCCTCCACTCCAGTCCCCGCTCAGCATCCCCCCTCCACTCCAGTCCCCTCTCAGCATCCCTCCTCCACTCCAATCCCCTCTCAGCATCCCTCCTCCACTCCAGTCCCCGCTCAGCATCCCTCCTCCAGTCCAGTCCCATCTCAACATCCCCCCTCCATTCCAATCCCCTCTCAGCATCCCTCCTCCACTCCAATCCCCTCTCAGCATCCCTCCTCCACTCCAGTCCCCTCTCAGCATCTTTCCTCCACTCCAGTCCACTCTCAGCATCTCTCCTCCACTCCAGTCCACTCTCAGCATCCCTCCTCCACTCCAATCCCCTCTCAGCATCTGCCCTCCACTCCAGTCCCCTCTTAGCAACCCTACTGCACTCGAGTCCCCTCTCAGCATCCCTCCTCCACTCCAATCCCCTCTCAGCATCCCTCCTCCACTCCGGTCCCCTCTCAGCATCCCCCTCTCCACTCAAGTCCCCGCTCAGCATCCCTCCTCCACTCCAATCCCCTCTCAGCAACCTCCCTCCACACCAATCACCTCTCAGCATCTGCCCTCCACTCGTCCCCTCTTAGCAACCCTACTGCACTCTAGTCCCCTCTCAACATCCCTCCTCCACTCCAATCCCCTCTCAGCATCCCTCCTCCACTCCAATCCACTCTCAGCATCCCTCCTCCACTCCAGTCCCCGCTCAGCATCCCCCCTCCACTCCAGTCCCCTCTCAGCATCCCTCCTCCACTCCAATCCCCTCTCAGCATCCCTCCTCCACTCCAGTCCCCGCTCAGCATCCCTCCTCCAGTCCAGTCCCATCTCAACATCCCCCCTCCACTCCAATCCCCTCTCAGCATCCCTCCTCCACTCCAATCCCCTCTCAGCATCCCTCCTCCACTCCAGTCCCCTCTCAGCATCTCTCCTCCACTCCACTCTCAGCATCTCTCCTCCACTCCAGTCCACTCTCAGCATCCCTCCTCCACTCCAATCCCCTCTCAGCATCCCTCCTCCACTCCAATCCCCTCAGCATCCGCCCTCCACTCCAATCCCCTCTCATCATCCGCCCTCCACTCCAGTCCCCACTCAGCATCCTCCCTCCACTCCAGTCCCCACTCAGCATCCTCCCTCCACTCCAATCCACTCTCAGCATCCGCCCTCCACTCCAATCCACTCTCAGCATCCCTCCTCCACTCCAGTCCCCTCTCAGCATCCCCCTCTCCACTCCAGTCCCCGCTCAGCATCCCTCCTCCACTCCAATCCCCTCAGCATCCTCCCTCCACTCCAGTCCCCTCTCAGCATCCCCCTCTCCACTCCACTCCCCTCTCAGCATCCCTCCTCCAGTCCAGTCCCCTCTCAGCATCCCTCCTCCACTCCAGTCCCCTCTCAACATCCCCCCTCCACTCCAGTCCCCTCTCAGCATCTCTCCTCCACTCCACTCCCCTCTCAGCTTACCTCCTCCAGTCCAGTCCCGTCTCAACGTCCCTCCTCCACTCCAGTCCCCTCTCAGCATCCCTCCTCCACTCCCCACTCAACATCCCTCCTCCACTCCAGTCCACTCTCAGCATCCCCCTCTCCACTCCAGTCCCCTCTCAGCATCCCTCCTCCAGTCCAGTCCCCTCTCAGCATCCCTCCTCCACTCCAGTCCCCTCTCAACATCCCCCCTCCACTCCAGTCCCCTCTCAGCATCGCTCCTCCACTCCACTCCCCTCTCAGCTTACCTCCTCCAGTCCAGTCCCGTCTCAACGTCCCTCCTCCACTCCAGTCCCCTCTCAGCATCCCTCCTCCACTCCCCTCTCAGCATCCCTCCTCCACTCCCCTCTCAACATCCCTCCTCCACTCCAGTCCACTCTCAGATTCCCTCCTCCAGTCCAGTCCCATCTCAACATCCCTCCTCCACTCGCATCCCCCTCAACATCCCTCCTCCACTCCCATCCCTTCACATTAGCAACCCCTGGGCACCAGGAATTTTGTTAATTTTTTCATCAAAAGGGTGAGAGTTTCAGAGTCTGAGCCAGTGTTTAACTGCCCCACCAGAGGTTCCCTGGAGAAGGTGGTGTTTATAGTGATCTGCCTTCCAGAACTGTAGCAATCCTTGATGTGTGGGGACACCCACAATGATGATCTGGAGTCCATGTTCAGCAACTCTCCCTGGTGAATGTCTGTGACCGGTCACTACTCTCAGTCAAAGCCCAGATGAATATTTGGGGCTGAAGGAGAGAAAGATCGTTCCCTTCAGTGATCCCCACCACAGTTACCCGAGCTCGCAGACCCTGCTGGGGGGGTGGTCAAACCCGAATCAGGCTCTCCAGTCACTGACATCCGATTTCCTGAGTTGTGTCCGACTGGGAATCTGTACTGGAGCTCGCAGACCCTGCTGGGATGGAGGTCAAACCTAGACTCGGCTCACTTGTCTCTGATCCCCTCTAATTTCCTGTTTAATACCTCCAACCCTTGTCGGCCAAATCCATCTTATAACGTGTCCCTCTCTCTGTCTGCATCACTCTCCGGTCAGTCACTCCTTCCTTACCCCAGTTGGAGTGTCCCTTTCACTAATCTCTCCCCATGTCTCCCCTTCCCCTCTGCATCTCCCCCTCTCCCCCACTCCTCGGGTGCTCCCTGTGGTGGAGATATCACGTGTAAAACCGTGATTGGAGAGAGTTCTGAGCATGAGCAGAAATCTGAGAAAGATCGAGAAACATGGCACTGTGAGACTCGTGTGGATTTGCTGCTGTTGTCAATAAAATTCTATTCTTCCAGAATATGTTTTGTTATTAGAAACCCACGGAACGTATTACTATACAGAATACAACCCCTGTCTCACTGTCCCCTCGGCCTCTCCCTCTCTCCCCATCTCCCCTTCCCCTCGGGCGCTCACTATCTCACCGTTCCCTCCATCCCTCCCTGTCACTACCTCCCCTCAGCCTATCAGTTCCTCCCCCTCACCTCGGTCTCTCCCTGACTCCCTCACCCTCAGCCTCTTCCACACCTCTCTCCCTCCTCGGACTCTCCCTCCTTGGACTCCCCCTCCCCTCAGCCTCTCAATGTTTCCCTATCAGTTCCTCCCCTCTCCCTCTCTCCCTCACTCCCACACCTTCAGCCTCTCCCACACCTCTCTCCCCCTCTCCCCTCACTCCCTCCATTTCCTGTCAGCCTCACTCCCCCCTCTCCCCTCACTCCCTCCATTTCCTGTCAGCCTCACTCCCCCCTCTCCCCTCACTCCCTCCATTTCCTGTCAGCCTCACTCCCCTCACTCCCCCCATTTCCTGTCAGCCTCTCTCCCCCTCTCCCCTCACTCCCTCCATTTCCTGTCAGCCTCACTCCCCTCACTCCCCCCATTTCCTGTCAGCCTCTCTCCCCCTCTCCCCTCACTCCCCCCATTTCCTGTCAGCCTCACCCTCCCTCACTCCAGGGGATGAGTAGACTCTCTCCCGGCAGCTGACACAGCATTGTGGGCCGAAGGGCCTGTGCTGTGCTGTACTGTTCTGTGTTCCATGATCTCTGTCACAGGTCAGACTGGGCAGTTTCATTCTGACCCCGCCCGGTGTGAAGGGGGATACGGGAAAGGTGATCACAGACCACGGGCAGGGCAGCCGACTGGAAAACTCAGCCCGTGGTGTGTGTTGGTGACTCAGGACGTCCCAGAATTTCCCCACAACTACCACACTGCTGTGTCAGTGGGGAACGGTGACCTACCTGTACAGTACACAGCGTTACTCCAGGGTGTCGACCACAGCCAATACACAAAGTAACCGGAGCAGTTTTTCACCCTGATATCCCGTCTCTGGTAACAGGTGTTTTCACCATTGGTGAAGCAGATAGTCCTGGTCACCTCCCCCTCTCCCACGTTGGGATGGGGACCTGGAATGAGATTTATAAACACTGTAAAATGTACCCGGTCCCACAGTACAGCGGGGAATGTGAATCAGGACCCACTGTAAATCAGTGGTTCACAACCCATGGTCCGGTCCGGCCTCAGTCAGCACTGAGCTGCTGCCCTCTCCCTCTCCACCCCACCCTCCCCGCAGCAGCACCTTCATCTTCTGAATGAGCCCCCCATGAGGGACCTTGTCAAACGTCTGGGGGATCTCACTGAAACCTTTCGAATATTGAATGGGGTCAGTGGGCAGATCAGTTCTGTAACCCAACTCCAGGAAGTTGTCACTCCTCCACCGGACTCCATGACGATACAGGACCGTACAGCGGCCTGAGTGACTGTGGGGAGACCTCTCAGGGAGATGGGGTTCTGTGTCCATGCTTGGGTCCTCTGAAGAGATCCAGGTCATCAGTTTGACACTCCCAAAAATGACCGAGCCCCACTGATGTAAACTCTGACCCTACCGTTTAACCAGCCTGGGTACTGCCCGGAGCAGCGACCCTGTGGAACGACCATCTCGGGAATCTTCCATCCTCCGGAACTGAAACAACAATCAGAGAGTCAGTCCCTGATCTGAGGGAGTTTATTCACTCAGAGAGACATGGGAAATTACACTCACCCTGTCCGTACCCTGTCTCTGGTCAATAAACCCCCCAATCCTGGGAATTCCCTCTCTGTTGTACCTGCCCCTTGTCTCTACCCCGAGAATGTGGGATCTCCCCTCTCCCTGTATTTACTCCCCATCTCAGTGTAGTCACTGATGATCCTGGTCTCCCTGCATTTCCCATTCACACACCCCTTGTTCCCCTGTTTACATTCCCCTTCTGTGTCCAGTTTCTCAGTGATTATCTCCTCACTTTACCTGTTAAATCTGTACCATCCCACCTCAAGATTTCCGTCACCCATCCATTGTCCACCGGTACACTCAGTGATGGAACAATTCATGCTCCTCCAGGGCTGATCCAGGACAGTGTGGTTTACACACGGATCACCGAGTGTGGAGTCTGTGACTGAGGGACAGAACGATGTTCAGTGTTAATGTACAGCTCACGTTCCCCATCCTCTTTCTCTGTCAATCACAACCCCCATCTGCACTTCCACCCTCAGCAACCCCTGGGCAACAATATTTATTTTTATTCCTCGAAGGGACGTGAGTTTCAGAGGCTGAGCCAGTGTATAACTGCCCCTCCAGAGGTTCCCTTGAGAAGGTGCTGGTGGTGGCCTGTCCTTGGCCTGTTGCAATTCTTGATGTGTGGGGACACCCACAATGATGATCCGGAGTTCCAGGGTTTTGACCCAGTGACACTGAAGGAGCAGCAATGTATTTCCAAGGCATGGCAATAAGTAATTTGTAGGGAAAGATCTGGAAACTTCCACAACCCCCAACTGTCCATAGCCCTCTCCCAGCATCACCCCTCCACTCCAGCCCCTATCAACATCCCTCCTCCACTCCAGCCGCCTCTCAGATTCCCTCCTCCACTCCAGCCCTCTCTCAATAGACAATAGACAGTAGGTGCAAGAGTAGGCCATTCGGCCCTTCTAGCCAGCACCGCCATTCACTGTGATCATGGCTGATCATACACAATCAGTACCCCGTTCCTGCCCTCTCCCCATATCCCTTGACCCCGTTATCTATAAGAGCTCTATCTAACTCTCTCTTGAATGCATCCAGAGACTTGGCCTCCACTGCCTTCTGGGGCAGAGCATTCCACATATCCACCACTCTCTGGGTGAAAAAGATTTACCACATCTCGGTTCTAAATGGCCTACCCATTTCATAATCCCTCCTCCACTCCAATCCCCTCTCAGCATCTCTCCTCCAGTCCTCTTTCAGCATCTCTCCTCCAATCAACTCCCCTCTTAGCATCCCTCCTGCACTCTAGTCCCCTCTTAGCATCCCACCTCCACTCCAATCCCCTCAGCATCCTCGCTCCACTCCAATCCCCTCTCAGCATCTGCCCTCCACTCCAGTCCCCTCTTAGCAACCCTACTGCACTCGAGTCCCCTCTCAGCACCCCTCCTCCACTCCAATCCACTCTCAGCATCCCTCCTCCACTCCGGTCCCCTCTCAGCATCCCCCTCTCCACTCAAGTCCCCGCTCAGCATCCCTCCTCCACTCCAATCCCCTCTCAGCAACCTCCCTCCACACCAATCACCTCTCAGCATCTGCCCTCCACTCGTCCCCTCTTAGCAACCCTACTGCACTCTAGTCCCCTCTCAACATCCCTCATCCACTCCAATCCCCTCTCAGCATCCCTCCTCCACTCCAATCCCCTCTCAGCATCCCTCCTCCACTCCAGTCCCCGCTCAGCATCCCCCCTCCACTCCAGTCCCCTCTCAGCATTCCTCCTCCACTCCAGTCCCCTCTCAGCATCCCTCCTCCACTCCAGTCACCGCTCAGCATCCCTCCTCCAGTCCAGTCCCATCTCAACATCCCCCCTCCACTCCAATCCCCTCTCAGCATCCCTCCTCCACACCAATCCCCTCTCAGCATCCCTCCTCCACTCCAGTCCCCTCTCAGCATCTCTCCTCCACTCCAGTCCCCTCTCAGCATCTCTCCTCCACTCCAGTCCACTCTCAGCATCCCTCCTCCACTCCAATCCCCTCTCAGCATCTGCCCTCCACTCCAGTCCCCTCTTAGCAACCCTACTGCACTCGAGTCCCCTCTCAGCATCCCTCCTCCACTCCAATCCCCTCTCAGCATCCCTCCTCCACTCCGGTCCCCTCTCAGCATCCCCCTCTCCACTCAAGTCCCCGCTCAGCATCCCTCCTCCACTCCAATCCCCTCTCAGGAACCTCCCTCCACACCAATCACCTCTCAGCATCTGCCCTCCACTCGTCCCCTCTTAGCAACCCTACTGCACTCTAGTCCCCTCTCAACATCCCTCCTCCACTCCAATCCCCTCTCAGCATCCCTCCTCCACTCCAATCCCCTCTCAGCATCCCTCCTCCACTCCAATCCCCTCTCAGCATCCCTCCTCCACTCCAGTCCCCGCTCAGCATCCCCCCTCCACTCCAGTCCCCTCTCAGCATCCCTCCTCCACTCCAATCCCCTCTCAGCATCCCTCCTCCACTCCAGTCCCCGCTCAGCATCCCTCCTCCAGTCCAGTCCCATCTCAACATCCCCCCTCCACTCCAATCCCCTCTCAGCATCCCTCCTCCACTCCAATCCCCTCTCAGCATCCCTCCTCCACTCCAGTCCCCTCTCAGCATCTCTCCTCCACTCCAGTCCACTCTCAGCATCTCTCCTCCACTCCAGTCCACTCTCAGCATCCCTCCTCCACTCCAATCCCCTCTCAGCATCCCTCCTCCACTCCAATCCCCTCTCAGCATCCCTCCTCCACTCCAGTCCCCGCTCAGCATCCCCCCTCCACTCCAGTCCCCTCTCAGCATCCCTCCTCCACTCCAATCCCCTCTCAGCATCCCTCCTCCACTCCAGTCCCCGCTCAGCATCCCTCCTCCAGTCGAGTCCCATCTCAACATCCCCCCTCCACTCCAATCCCCTCTCAGCATCCCTCCTCCACTCCAATCCCCTCTCAGAATCCCTCCTCCACTCCAGTCCCCTCTCAGCATCTCTCCTCCACTCCAGTCCACTCTCAGCATCTCTCCTCCGCTCCAGTCCACTCTCAGCATCCCTCCTTCTCTCCAATCCCCTCTCAGCATCTGCCCTCCACTCCAGTCCCCTCTTAGCAGCCCTACTGCACTCGAGTCCCCTCTCAGCATCCTCCTCCACTCCAATCCCCTCTCAGCATCCCACCTCCACTCCGGTCCACTCTCAGCATCCCCCTCTCCACTCAAGTCCCCGCTCAGCATCCCTCCTCCACTCCAATCCCCTCTCAGCAACCTCCCTCCACACCAATCACCTCTCAGCATCTGCCCTCCACTCGTCCCCTCTTAGCAACTCTACTGCACTCTAGTCCCCTCTCAACATCCCTCCTCCACTCCAATCCCCTCTCAACATCCCTCCTCCACTCCAATCCCCTCTCAGCATCCCTCCTCCACTCCAATCCCCTCTCAGCATCCCTCCTCCACTCCAGTCCCCGCTCAGCATCCCCCCTCCACTCCAGTCCCCTCTCAGCATCCCTCCTCCACTCCAATCCCCTCTCAGCATCCCTCCTCCACTCCAGTCCCCGCTCAGCATCCCTCCTCCAGTCCAGTCCCATCTCAACATCCCCCCTCCATTCCAATCCCCTCTCAGCATCCCTCCTCCACTCCAATCCCCTCTCAGCATCCCTCCTCCACTCCAGTCCCCTCTCAGCATCTTTCCTCCACTCCAGTCCACTCTCAGCATCTCTCCTCCACTCCAGTCCACTCTCAGCATCCCTCCTCCACTCCAATCCCCTCTCAGCATCTGCCCTCCACTCCAGTCCCCTCTTAGCAACCCTACTGCACTCGAGTCCCCTCTCAGCATGCCTCCTCCACTCCAATCCCCTCTCAGCATCCCTCCTCCACTCCGGTCCCCTCTCAGCATCCCCCTCTCCACTCAAGTCCCCGCTCAGCATCCCTCCTCCACTCCAATCCCCTCTCAGCAACCTCCCTCCACACCAATCACCTCTCAGCATCTGCCCTCCACTCGTCCCCTCTTAGCAACCCTACTGCACTCTAGTCCCCTCTCAACATCCCTCCTCCACTCCAATCCCCTCTCAGCATCCCTCCTCCACTCCAATCCCCTCTCAGCATCCCTCCTCCACTCCAGTCCCCGCTCAGCATCCCCCCTCCACTCCAGTCCCCTCTCAGCATCCCTCCTCCAGTCCAGTCCCATCTCAACATCCCCCCTCCACTCCAATCCCCTCTCAGCATCCCTCCTCCACTCCAATCCACTCTCAGCATCCCTCCTCCACTCCAGTCCCCTCTCAGCATCTCTCCTCCACTCCACTCTCAGCATCTCTCCTCCACTCCAGTCCACTCTCAGCATCCCTCCTCCACTCCAATCCCCTCTCAGCATCCCTCCTCCACTCCAATCCCCTCAGCATCCGCCCTCCACTCCAATCCCCTCTCATCATCCGCCCTCCACTCCAGTCCCCACTCAGCATCCTCCCTCCACTCCAGTCCCCACTCAGCATCCTCCCTCCACTCCAATCCACTCTCAGCATCCGCCCTCCACTCCAATCCACTCTCAGCATCCCTCCTCCACTCCAGTCCCCTCTCAGCATCCCCCTCTCCACTCCAGTCCCCGCTCAGCATCCCTCCTCCACTCCAATCCCCTCAGCATCCTCCCTCCACTCCAGTCCCCTCTCAGCATCCCCCTCTCCACTCCACTCCCCTCTCAGCATCCCTCCTCCAGTCCAGTCCCCTCTCAGCATCCCTCCTCCACTCCAGTCCCCTCTCAACATCCCCCCTCCACTCCAGTCCCCTCTCAGCATCTCTCCTCCACTCCACTCCCCTCTCAGCTTACCTCCTCCAGTCCAGTCCCGTCTCAACGTCCCTCCTCCACTCCAGTCCCCTCTCAGCATCCCTCCTCCACTCCCCACTCAACATCCCTCCTCCACTCCAGTCCACTCTCAGCATCCCCCTCTCCACTCCAGTCCCCTCTCAGCATCCCTCCTCCAGTCCAGTCCCCTCTCAGCATCCCTCCTCCACTCCAGTCCCCTCTCAACATCCCCCCTCCACTCCAGTCCCCTCTCAGCATCGCTCCTCCACTCCACTCCCCTCTCAGCTTACCTCCTCCAGTCCAGTCCCGTCTCAACGTCCCTCCTCCACTCCAGTCCCCTCTCAGCATCCCTCCTCCACTCCCCTCTCAGCATCCCTCCTCCACTCCCCTCTCAACATCCCTCCTCCACTCCAGTCCACTCTCAGATTCCCTCCTCCAGTCCAGTCCCATCTCAACATCCCTCCTCCACTCGCATCCCCCTCAACATCCCTCCTCCACTCCCATCCCTTCACATTAGCAACCCCTGGGCACCAGGAATTTTGTTAATTTTTTCATCAAAAGGGTGAGAGTTTCAGAGTCTGAGCCAGTGTTTAACTGCCCCACCAGAGGTTCCCTGGAGAAGGTGGTGTTTATAGTGATCTGCCTTCCAGAACTGTAGCAATCCTTGATGTGTGGGGACACCCACAATGATGATCTGGAGTCCCTGTTCAGCAACTCTCCCTGGTGAATGTCTGTGACCGGTCACTACTCTCAGTCAAAGCCCAGATGAATATTTGGGGCTGAAGGAGAGAAAGATCGTTCCCTTCAGTGATCCCCACCACAGTTACCCGAGCTCGCAGACCCTGCTGGGGGGGTGGTCAAACCCGAATCAGGCTCTCCAGTCACTGACATCCGATTTCCTGAGTTGTGTCCGACTGGGAATCTGTACTGGAGCTCGCAGACCCTGCTGGGATGGAGGTCAAACCTAGACTCGGCTCACTTGTCTCTGATCCCCTCTAATTTCCTGTTTAATACCTCCAACCCTTGTCGGCCAAATCCATCTTATAACGTGTCCCTCTCTCTGTCTGCATCACTCTCCGGTCAGTCACTCCTTCCTTACCCCAGTTGGAGTGTCCCTTTCACTAATCTCTCCCCATGTCTCCCCTTCCCCTCTGCATCTCCCCATCTCCCCCTCTCCTCGGACCCTCACCATCTCCCCCTCTCCTCAGACTCTCACCATCACTCCCACTCTCCACGACCACTCCCCAACTCCCCCTCTACCCTGCCCATCCCTTCTCACCATCCCCTCTCCCCCTCCCCTCTGCCCCTCCCTTTCTCCCCCTCCCCTCAGACTCTCCCCCTCTCCCCCACTCCTCGGGTGCTCCCTGTGGTGGAGATATCACGTGTAAAACCGTGATTGGAGAGAGTTCTGAGCATGAGCAGAAATCTGAGAAAGATCGAGAAACATGGCACTGTGAGACTCGTGTGGATTTGCTGCTGTTGTCAATAAAATTCTATTCTTCCAGAATATGTTTTGTTATTAGAAACCCACGGAACGTATTACTATACAGAATACAACCCCTGTCTCACTGTCCCCTCGGCCTCTCCCTCTCTCCCCATCTCCCCTTCCCCTCGGGCGCTCACTATCTCACCGTTCCCTCCATCCCTCCCTGTCACTACCTCCCCTCAGCCTATCAGTTCCTCCCCCTCACCTCGGTCTCTCCCTGACTCCCTCACCCTCAGCCTCTTCCACACCTCTCTCCCTCCTCGGACTCTCCCTCCTTGGACTCCCCCTCCCCTCAGCCTCTCAATGTTTCCCTATCAGTTCCTCCCCTCTCCCTCTCTCCCTCACTCCCACACCTTCAGCCTCTCCCACACCTCTCTCCCCCTCTCCCCTCACTCCCTCCATTTCCTGTCAGCCTCACTCCACCCTCTCCGCTCACTCCCTCCATTTCCTGTCAGCCTCACTCCCCTCACTCCCTCCATTTCCTGTCAGCCTCACCCTCCCTCACTCCAGGGGATGGGTAGACTCTCCTCCGGCAGCTGACACAGCATTGTGGGCCGAAGGGCCTGTGCTGTGCTGTACTGTTCTGTGTTCTATGATCTCTGTCACAGGTCAGACTGGGCAGTTTCATTCTGACCCCGGTGTGAAGGGGGATACGGGAAAGGTGATCACAGACCACGGGCAGGGCAGCCGACTGGAAAACTCAGCCCGTGGTGTGTGTTGGTGACTCAGGATGTCCCAGAATTTCCCCACAACTACCACACTGCGGTGTCACTGGGGAACGGTGACCTACCTGTACAGTACACAGCGTTACTCCAGGGTGTCGACCACAGCCAATACACAAAGTAACCGGAGCAGTTTTTCACCCTGATATCCCGTCTCTGGTAACAGGTGTTTTCACCCCGGGTGAAGCAGACGGTCCTGGTCACCTCCCCCTCTCCCACGTTGGGATGGGGACCTGGAATGAGATTTATAAACACTGTAAAATGTACCCGGTCCCACAGTACAGCGGGGAATGTGAATCAGGACCCACTGTAAATCAGTGGTTCACAACCCACGGTCCGGTCCGGCCTCAGTCAGCACTGAGCTGCTGCCCTCTCCCTCTCCACCCCACCCTCCCCACAGCAGCACCTTCATCTTCTGAATGAGCCTCCCATGAGGGACCTTGTCAAACGTCTGGGGAAACTCACTGAAACCTTTCGAATATTGAATGGGGTCAGTGGGCAGATCAGTTCTGTAACCCAACTCCAGGAAGTTGTCACTCCTTCACCGGACTCCATGACGATACAGGACCGTAGAGCGGTCTGAGTGACTGTGGGGAGACATCTCAGGGAGAGGGGGTTCTGTGTCCATGCTTGGGTCCTCTGAAGAGATCTGGGTCATCAGTTTGACACTCCCAAAAATGACCGAGCCCCACTGATGTAAACTCTGACCCTACCGTTTAACCAGCCTGGGTACTTCCCAGAGCAGCAATCCTGTGGAACGACCGTCTCCGGAATCTTCCATCCTCCGGAACTGAAACAACAAAGAGAGAGTCAGTCCCTGATCTGAGGGAGTTTTTTCACTCAGAGAGACATGGGAAATTACACTCACCCTGTCCGTACCCTGTCTCTGGTCAATAACCCCCCCAATCCTGGGAATTCCCTCTCTGTTGTACCTCCCCCTTGTCTCTACCCCAAGAATGTGGGATCTCCCCTCTCCCTGTATTTACTCCCCATCTCAGTGTAGTCACTGATGATCCCAGTCTCCCTGCATTTCCCATTCACACACCCCTTGTTCCCTTGTTTACATTCCCCTTCTGTGTCCAGTTTCTCAGTGATTATCTCCGCACTTTACCTGCTAAATCTGTACCATCCCAATGCAAGATTTCCATCACCCATCCATTGCTCACTGGTACACTCAGTGTGGTAACAATTCGTGCTCCTCCAGGGCTGATCCAGGACGGTGTGGGTTACACACGGATCACCGAGTGCAGAGTCTGTGACTGAGGGACAGAACGACGTTCAGTGTTAATGTACAGCTCACGTTCCCCATCCTCTTTCTCTGCCAATCACAACCCCCATCTGCACTTCCACCCTCAGCAACCCCTGGGCAACAATATTTATTTTTATTCCTCGAAGGGACGTGAGTTTCAGAGGCTGAGCCAGTGTATAACTGCCCCTCTAGAGGTTCCCTTGAGAAGGTGGTGGTGGTGGCCTGTCCTTGGCCTGTTGCAATCCGTGATGTGTGGGGACACCCATAATGATGATCCGGAGATCCAGGGTTTTGACCCAATGACACTGAAGGAGCAGCAATGTATTTCCAAGGCATGGCAATATGTAATTTGTAGGGAAAGATCTGGAAACTTCCACAACCCCCAACTCACATCACCCCTCCACTCCAGCCCCCTCTCAACATCCCTCCTCCACTCGAGCCGCCTCTCAGATTTCCTCTTCCACTCCAGCCCCCTCTCAATAGACAATAGACAGTAGGTGCAAGAGTAGGCCATTTGGCCCTTCTAGCCAGCACCGCTATTCACTGTGATCATGGCTGATCATACACAATCAGTACCCCGTTCCTGCCCTCTCCCCATATCCCTAGACCCCGCTATCTATAAGAGCTCTATCTAACTCTCTCTTGAAAGCATCCAGAGACTTGGCCTCCACTGCCTTCTGGAGCAGAGCATTCCACATATCCACCACTCTCTGGGTGAAAAAGTTTTACCGCATCTTGGTTCTAAATGGCCTACCCATTTCATCATCCCTCCTCCACCCCCATCGCCTCTCAGCATCTCTCCTCCACTCCAATCCCCTCTTAACATCCCCCTCCACTCCACTCCCCCCTCAGCATCCCTCCTCCAGTCCTCTTTCAGCATCTCTCCTCGACTCCAGTCCGCTCTCAACATCTCCCCTGCACTCCAGTCCCCTCTCAGCATCCCTCCTCCCCTCCACTCCCCTCTCAGCATCCCTCCTCCCCTCCACTCTCAGCATCTCTCCTCTAGTCCAGTCCCCTCTCAACATCCCCCCTCCACTTCAGTCCCCTCTCAGCATCTCTCCTCCACTCCACTCCCCTCTCAGCTTCCCTCTTCCAGTCCAGTCCCGTCTCAACGTCCCTCCTCCACTCCAGTCCCCTCTCAACATCCCTCCTCCACTCTAGTCCCTTCTCAGCATCCCTCCTCCACTCCAGTCCCCTCTCAGCATCCCCCTCCACTCCACTCCCCTCTCAGATTCCCTCCTCCTGTCCAGTCCCGTCTCAACATCCCTCCTCCACTCCAGTCCCCTCTCAACATCCCTCCTCCACTCTAGTCCCTTCTCAGCATCCCTCCTCCACTCCAGTCCCCTCTCAGCATCCCCCTCCACTCCACTCCCCTCACATTAGCAACCCCTGGGCACCAGGAATTTTGTTAATTTTATCATCAAAAGGGTGAGAGTTTCAGAGTCTGAGCCAGTGTTTAACTGCCCCACCAGAGGTTCCCTGGAGAAGGTGGTGTTTATAGTGAGCTGCCTTCCAGAACTGTAGCAATCCTTGATGTGTGGGGACACCCACAACGATGATCTGGAGTCCCTGTTCAGCAACTCTCCCTGGTGAATGTCTGTGACCGGTCACTACTCTCAGTCAGAGCCCAGATGAATATTTGGGGCTGAAGGAGAGAAAGATCGTTCCCTTCAGTGATCCCCACCACAGTTACCCGAGCTCGCAGACCCTGCTGGGTGTGTGGTCAAACCCAGACTCGGCTCACTTGTCTCTGATCCCCTGTAATTTCCTTCTTAATACCTCCAACCCTTCTCAGCCAAATCCATCTTGTCACATGTCCCTCTCTCTGTCTGAATCGCTCTCCGGTCAGTTACTCCTTCCTTCCCCCAGTTGGAGTGTCCCTTTCACTAATCTCTCCCCATGTCTCCCTCCCCTCTGCCCCTCCCCCGCTGCTCGGACCCTCACCATCTCCCCATCCCCTCAGACCCTCACCATCACTCCCACTCTCCTCGACCACTCCCCATCTCCCCCTCTCCCCTGCCCATCCCCTCTCACCATCCCCTCTCCCCCTCCCCTCTGCCCCTCCCTTTCTCTCCCTCTTTCCCTCTGACCCTCCCTTTCTCCCCGACACCTCGGGCGCTCCCAGTGGTGGAGATATGACGTGTAAGACCGTGATTGGAGAGAGTTCTGAGCATGAGCAGAAATCTGAGAAAGATCGAGAAACATCGAGAAGCATGGCGCTGTGAGACTCGTGTGGTTTTGCTGCTGTTGTCAATAAAATTCTATTCTTCCAGAATATGTTTTGTTATTAGAAACCCACGGAACGTATTAATATAAAGAATACAACCCCTGTCTCACTGTCCCCTCGGCCCTTCCCTCTCTCCCCATCTCCCCTTCCCCTCGGGCGCTCCCTATCTCACCGTTCCCTCCGTCCCTCTGTGTCACTGCCTCCCCTCAGCCTATCAGTTCCTCCCCCTCACCTCGGTCTCTCCCTGACTCCCTCACCCTCAGCCTCTCCCACACCTCTCTCCCCATCTCCCCTCACTCCCTCCATTTCCTGTCAGCCTCACCCTCCCTCACTCCAGGGGATGGGTAGACTCTCTCCCGGCAGCTGACACAGCATTGTGGGCCGAAGGGCCTGTGCTGTGCTGTACTGTTCTGTGTTCTATGATCTCTGTCACAGGTCAGACTGGGCAGTTTCATTCTGACCCAGGTGTGAAGGGGGATACGGGAAAGGTGATCACAGACCACGGGCAGGGCAGCCGACTGGAAAACTCAGCCCGTGGTGTGTGTTGGTGACTCAGGACGTCCCAGAATTTCCCCACAACTACCACACTGCTGTGTCAGTGGGGAACGGTGACCTACCTGTACAGTACACAGCGTAGTTACTCCAGGGTGTCGGCTTCAACCAATACACAAAGTAACCGGAACAGTTTTTCACCCTGATATCCCGTCTCTGGTAACAGGTGTTTTCACCATTGGTGAAGCAGACGGTCCTGGTCACCTCCCCCTCTCCCACATTGGGATGGGGACCTGGAATGAGATTTATAAACACTGTAAAATGTACCCGGTCCCACAGTACAGCGGGGAATGTGAATCAGGACCCACTGTAAATCAGTGGTTCACAACCCACGGTCCGGTCCGGCGTCAGTCAGCACTGAGCTGCTGCCCTCTCCCTCTCCACCCCACCCTCCCTGCAGCAGCACCTTCATCTTCTGAATGAGCCTCCCATGAGGGACCTTGTCAAACGTCTGGGGGATCTCACTGAAACCTATCTGAAGAGATCCGGGTCATCAGTTTGACTCTCCCCAAAAATAACCGAGCCCCACTGATGTAAACTCTGACCCTACCGTTTAACCAGCCTGGGATCTCCCCGGAGCAGCGACCCTGTGGAACGACCGTCTCCGGAATCTTCCATCCTCCGGAACTGAAACAACAAAGAGAGAGTCAGTCCCTGATCTGAGGGAGTTTATTCACTCAGAGAGACATGGGAAATTACACTCACCCTGTCCGTACCCTGTCTCTGGTCAATAACACCCCAATCCTGGGAATTCCCTCTCTGTTGTACCTCTCCCTTGTCTCTACACCGAGAATGTGGGATCTTCCCTCTCCCTGTATTTACTCCCCATCTCAGTGTAGTCACTGATGATCCTGGTCTCCCTGCATTTCCCATTCACACACCCCTTGTTCCCCTGTTTACATTCCCCTTCTGTGTCCAGTTTCTCAGTGATTATCTCCTCACTTTACCTGTTAAATCTGTACCATCCCACATCAAGATTTCTATCACTCATCCATTGTCCACCGGTACACTCAGTGTTGGAACAATCCGTGCTCCTCCAGGGCTGATCCAGGACGGTGTGCGTTACACACGGATCACCGAGTGTGGAGTCTGTGACTGAGGGACAGAACGATGTTCAGTGTTAATGTACAGCTCACGTTCCCCATCCTCTTTCTCTGCCAATCACAACCCCCATCTGCACTTCCACCCTCAGCAACCCCTGGGCAACAATATTTATTTTTATTCCTCGAAGGGACGTGAGTTTCAGAGGCTGAGCCAGTGTATAACTGTACATCTGCACTTTCACCCTCAGCATCCCCTGGGCAACAATAATTATTTTTATTCCTCGAAGGGACGTGAGTTTCAGAGGCTGAGCCAGTGTATAACTGCCCCTCTAGAGGTTCCCTTGAGAAAGTGGTGGTGGTGGCCTGTCCTTGGCCTGTTGCAATTCTTGATGTGTGGGGACACCCACAATGATGATCCGGAGTTCCAGGGTTTTGACCCAGTGACACTGAAGGAGCAGCAATATATTTCCAAGGCATGGCAATATGTAAATTGTAGGGAAAGATCTGGAACCTTCCACAACCCCCAACTCACATCACCCCTTCACTCCAGCCCCCTCTCAACATCCCTCCTCCACTCCAGCCCCCTCTCAATAGACAATAGACAGAAGGTGCAGGAGTAGACCATTCGGCCTCTCTAGCCAGCATCGCCATTCACTGTGATCATGGCTGTTCATACACAATCAGTACCCCGTTCCCGCCCTCTCCCCATATCCCTTGACCCCGCTATCTATAAGAGCTCTATCTAACTCTCTCTTGAAAGCATCCAGACACTTGGCCTCCACTGCCTTCTGGGGCAGAGCATTCCACATATCCACCACTCTCTGGGTGAAAAAGTTTTTCCACATCTCTGTTCTAAATGGCTTAAAAATTTCATCATCCCTCCTCCACTCCAATCCCCTCTCAGCATCCCTCCTCCACTCCAATCCCCTCTTAGCATCCCTCCTCCACTCCACTCCACTCTCAGCGTCCCTCCTCCACTCCACTCCCCTCTTAGCATCCCTCCTCCACTCCAGCCCCCTCTCAACATCCCTCCTCCACTCCAATCCCCTCTGAGCATCCCTCCTCCAGTCCTCTTTCAGCATCTGCCCTCCACTCCAGTCCCCTCTTAGCAACCCTACTGCACTCCAATCCCCTCTCAGCATTCCCTTCTCCAATCCAGTCCCGTCTCAGCATCCCCCTCTCCACTCCAATCCCCTCTCAGCATCCCTCCTCCACTCCACTCTCAGCATCCCTCCTCTAGTCCAGTCCCCTCTCAGCAACCCTCCTCCACTCCAGTCCCCTCTCAACATCCTCCCTCCACTCTAGTCCCCTCTCAGCATCTCTCCTCCATTCCACTCCCCTCTCAGCATCCCTCCTGCACTCCAATCCCCTCTCAGTATCCCTCCTCCACTCCAGCCCCTCTCAACATCCCTCCTCCACTCCACTCCCCTCTTAGCAACCCTACTGCACTCTAGTCCCCTCTCAGCATCCCTCCTGCACTGACAGCCCAATTTCAACATCCCTCCTCCACTCTAGTCCCTTCTCAGCATCCCTCCTCCACTCCCCTCTCAGCATCCCTCCTCCAGTCCTCTTTCAGCATCTCTCCTCCACTCCACTCCCCTCTTAGCATCCCTCCTGCACTCTAGTCCCCTCTCAGCATCCCTCCTCCACTCCAATCCCCTCTCAGCATCCTACCTCCACTCCAATCCCCTCTCAGCATCCTCCCTCCACTCCAATCCCCTCTCAGCATCCCTCCTTCACTCCAATCCCCTCTCAGCATCCCTCCTCCACTCCAATCCCCTCTCAGCATCCCTCCTCCACTCCAATCCCCTCTCAACATCCCTCCTCCACTCCAATCCCCTCTGAGCATCCCTCCTCCAGTCCTCTTTCAGCATCTCTCCTCCACTCCACTCCCCTCTTAGCATCCCTCCTGCACTCTAGTCCCGTCTCAGCATCCCTCCTCCACTCCAATCCCCTCTCAGCATCCTACCTCCACTCCAATCACCTCTCAGCATCTGCCCTCCACTCCAGTCCCCTCTTAGCAACCCTACTGCACTCCAATCCCATCTCAGCATTCCCTTCTCCAATCCAGTCCCGTCTCAGCATCGCCCTCTCCACTCCAATCCCCTCTCAGCATCCCTCCTCCACTCCAATCCCCTCTCAGCATCCCTCCTCCACTCCAGTCCCCTCTCAGCATCCCCCTCTCCACTCCAGTCCCGTCTCAGAATCCCTCCTCCACTCCAATCCCCTCTCAGCATCCCTCCTCCACTCCACTCTCAGCATCCCTCCTCTAGTCCAGTCTCCTCTCAGCATCCCTCCTCCACTCCAGTCCCCTCTCAACATCCTCCCTCCACTCTAGTCCCCTCTCAGCATCTCTCCTCCACTCCACTCCCCTCTCAGCATCCCTCCTGCACTCTAGTCCCCTCTCAGTATCCCTCCTGCACTCCAGCCCAATTTCAACATCCCTCCTCCACTCTAGTCCCTTCTCAGCATCCCTACTCCACTCCCCTCTCAGCATCCCTCCTCCAGTCCTCTTTCAGCATCTCTCCTCCACTCCACTCCCCTCTTAGCATTCCTCCTGCACTCTAGTCCCCTCTCAGCATCCCACTTCCACTCCAATCCCCTCTCAGCATCCTCCCTCCACTCCAATCCCCTCTCAGCATCCGCCCTCCACTCCAGTCCCCTCTTAGCAACCCTACTGCACTCCAATCCCCTCTCAGCATCCCCCTCTCCAAACCAGTCCCGTCTCAGCATCCCTCCTTCACTCCAATCCCCTCTCAGCATCCCTCCTCCACTCCAATCCCCTCTCAGCATCCCTCCTCCACTCCAATCCCCTCTCAACATCCCTCCTCCACTCCAATCCCCTCTGAGCATCCCTCCTCCAGTCCTCTTTCAGCATCTCTCCTCCACTCCACTCCCCTCTTAGCATCCCTCCTGTACTCTAGTCCCCTCTCAGCATCCCTCCTCCACTCCAATCCCCTCTCAGCATCCTACCTCCACTCCAATCCCCTCTCAGCATCTGCCCTCCACTCCAGTCCCCTCTTAGCAACCCTACTGCACTCGAGTCCCCTCTCAGCATCCTCCTCCACTCCAATCCCCTCTCAGCATCCCTCCTCCACTCCGGTCCCCTCTCAGCATCCCCCTCTCCACTCAAGTCCCCGCTCAGCATTCCCTTCTCCAATCCAGTCCCCTCTCAGCATCCCTCCTCCACTCCAGTCCCCTCTCAGCATCCCCCTCTCCACTCCAGTCCCGTCTCAGAATCCCTCCTCCACTCCAATCCCCTCTCAGCATCCCTCCTCCACTCCACTCTCAGCATCCCTCCTCTAGTCCAGTCCCCTCTCAGCATCCCTCCTCCACTCCAGTCCCCTCTCAACATCCTCCCTCCACTCTAGTCCCCACTCAGCATCTCTCCTCCACTCCACTCCCCTCTCAGCATCCCTCCTGCACTCCAATCCCCTCTCAGCATCCCTCCTCCACTCCGGCCCCTCTCAACATCCCTCCTCCACTCCAGCCCCCTCTCAATAGACAATAGACAGAAGGTGCAGGAGTAGGCCCTTCGGCCCTTCTAGCCAGCACCGCCATTCACTGTGATCATGGCTGTTCATACACAATCAGTACCCCGTTCCCGCCCTCTCCCCATATCCCTTGACCCCGCTATCTATAAGAGCTCTATCTAACTCTCTCTTGAAAGCATCCAGACACTTGGCCTCCACTGCCTTCTGGGGCAGAGCATTCCACATATCCACCACTCTCTGGGTGAAAAAGTTTTTCCACATCTCTGTTCTAAATGGCTTAAAAATTTCATCATCCCTCCTCCACTCCAATCCCCTCTCAGCATCCCTCCTCCACTCCAATCCCCTCTTAGCATCCCTCCTCCACTCCACTCCACTCTCAGCGTCCCTCCTCCACTCCACTCCCCTCTTAGCATCCCTCCTCCACTCCAGCCCCCTCTCAACATCCCTCCTCCACTCCAATCCCCTCTGAGCATCCCTCCTCCAGTCCTCTTTCAGCATCTGCCCTCCACTCCAGTCCCCTCTTAGCAACCCTACTGCACTCCAATCCCCTCTCAGCATTCCCTTCTCCAATCCAGTCCCGTCTCAGCATCCCCCTCTCCACTCCAATCCCCTCTCAGCATCCCTCCTCCACTCCACTCTCAGCATCCCTCCTCTAGTCCAGTCCCCTCTCAGCAACCCTCCTCCACTCCAGTCCCCTCTCAACATCCTCCCTCCACTCTAGTCCCCTCTCAGCATCTCTCCTCCATTCCACTCCCCTCTCAGCATCCCTCCTGCACTCCAATCCCCTCTCAGCATCCCTCCTCCACTCCAATCCCCTCTCAACATCCCTCCTCCACTCCAATCCCCTCTGAGCATCCCTCCTCCAGTCCTCTTTCAGCATCTCTCCTCCACTCCACTCCCCTCTTAGCATCCCTCCTGCACTCTAGTCCCGTCTCAGCATCCCTCCTCCACTCCAATCCCCTCTCAGCATCCTACCTCCACTCCAATCACCTCTCAGCATCTGCCCTCCACTCCAGTCCCCTCTTAGCAACCCTACTGCACTCCAATCCCCTCTCAGCATTCCCTTCTCCAATCCAGTCCCGTCTCAGCATCGCCCTCTCCACTCCAATCCCCTCTCAGCATCCCTCCTCCACTCCAATCCCCTCTCAGCATCCCTCCTCCACTCCAGTCCCCTCTCAGCATCCCCCTCTCCACTCCAGTCCCGTCTCAGAATCCCTCCTCCACTCCAATCCCCTCTCAGCATCCCTCCTCCACTCCACTCTCAGCATCCCTCCTCTAGTCCAGTCCCCTCTCAGCATCCCTCCTCCACTCCAGTCCCCTCTCAACATCCTCCCTCCACTCTAGTCCCCTCTCAGCATCTCTCCTCCACTCCACTCCCCTCTCAGCATCCCTCCTGCACTCTAGTCCCCTCTCAGCATACCTCCTGCACTCCAGCCCAATTTCAACATCCCTCCTCCACTCTAGTCCCTTCTCAGCATCCCTACTCCACTCCCCTCTCAGCATCCCTCCTCCAGTCCTCTTTCAGCATCTCTCCTCCACTCCACTCCCCTCTTAGCATTCCTCCTGCACTCTAGTCCCCTCTCAGCATCCCTCCTACACTGACAGCCCAATTTCAACATCCCTCCTCCACTCTAGTCCCTTCTCAGCATCCCTCCTCCACTCCCCTCTCAGCATCCCTCCTCCAGTCCTCTTTCAGCATCCCTCCTGCACTGACAGCCCAATTTCAACATCCCTCCTCCACTCTAGTCCCTTCTCAGCATCCCTCCTCCACTCCCCTCTCAGCATCCCTCCTCCAGTCCTCTTTCAGCATCTCTCCTCCACTCCACTCCCCTCTTAGCATCCCTCCTGCACTCTAGTCCCCTCTCAGCATCCTACCTCCACTCCAATCCCCTCTCAGCATCCTCCCTCCACTCCAATCCCCTCTCAGCATCCGCCCTCCACTCTAGTCCCCTCTCAGCATCTCTCCTCCATTCCACTCCCCTCTCAGCATCCCTCCTGCACTCCAATCCCCTCTCAGTATCCCTCCTCCACTCCAGCCCCTCTCAACATCCCTCCTCCACTCCACTCCCCTCTTAGCAACCCTACTGCACTCTAGTCCCCTCTCAGCATCCCTCCTGCACTGACAGCCCAATTTCAACATCCCTCCTCCACTCTAGTCCCTTCTCAGCATCCCTCCTCCACTCCCCTCTCAGCATCCCTCCTCCAGTCCTCTTTCAGCATCCCTCCTGCACTGACAGCCCAATTTCAACATCCCTCCTCCACTCTAGTCCCTTCTCAGCATCCCTCCTCCACTCCCCTCTCAGCATCCCTCCTCCAGTCCTCTTTCAGCATCTCTCCTCCACTCCACTCCCCTCTCAGCATCCCTCCTCCACTCCAATACCCTCTCAGCATCCTACCTCCACTCCAATCCCCTCTCAGCATCCTCCCTCCACTCCAATCCCCTCTCAGCATCCGCCCTCCACTCCAGTCCCCTCTTAGCAACCCTACTGCACTCCAATCCCCTCTCAGCATCCCCCTCTCCAATCCAGTCCCGTCTCAGCATCCCTCCTTCACTCCAATCCCCTCTCAGCATCCCTCCTCCACTCCAATCCCCTCTCAGCATCCCTCCTCCACTCCAATACCCTCTCAGCATCCCTCCTACACTCCAGCCCCTCTCAACATCCCTCCTCCACTCCACTCCCCTCTTAGCATCCCTCCTCCACTCTAGTCCCTTCTCAGCATCCCTCCTCCACTCCCCTCTCAGCATCCCTCCTCCAGTCCTCTTTCAGCATCTCTCCTCTACTCCACTCCCCTCTTAGCATTCCTCCTGCACTCTAGTCCCCTCTCAGCATCCCTCCTCCACTCCAATCCCCTCTCAGCATCCTCCCTCCACTCCAATCCCCTCTCAGCATCCGCCCTCCACTCCAGTCCCCTCTTAGCAACCCTACTGCACTCCAATCCCCTCTCAGCATCCCCCTCTCCAATCCAGTCCCGTCTCAGCATCCCTCCTTCACTCCAATCCCCTCTCAGCATCCCTCCTCCACTCCAATCCCCTCTCAGCATCCCTCCTCCACTCCAATCCCCTCTCAACATCCCTCCTCCACTCCAATCCCCTCTGAGCATCCCTCCTCCAGTCCTCTTTCAGCATCTCTCCTCCACTCCACTCCCCTCTTAGCATCCCTCCTGCACTCTAGTCCCGTCTCAGCATCCCTCCTCCACTCCAATCCCCTCTCAGCATCCTACCTCCACTCCAATCACCTCTCAGCATCTGCCCTCCACTCCAGTCCCCTCTTAGCAACCCTACTGCACTCCAATCCCCTCTCAGCATTCCCTTCTCCAATCCAGTCCCGTCTCAGCATCGCCCTCTCCACTCCAATCCCCTCTCAGCATCCCTCCTCCACTCCAATCCCCTCTCAGCATCCCTCCTCCACTCCAGTCCCCTCTCAGCATCCCCCTCTCCACTCCAGTCCCGTCTCAGAATCCCTCCTCCACTCCAATCCCCTCTCAGCATCCCTCCTCCACTCCACTCTCAGCATCCCTCCTCTAGTCCAGTCCCCTCTCAGCATCCCTCCTCCACTCCAGTCCCCTCTCAACATCCTCCCTCCACTCTAGTCCCCTCTCAGCATCTCTCCTCCACTCCACTCCCCTCTCAGCATCCCTCCTGCACTCCAATCCCCTCTCAGCATCCCTCCTCCACTCCAGCCCCTCTCAACATCCCTCCTCCACTCCACTCCCCTCTTAGCAACCCTACTGCACTCTAGTCCCCTCTCAGCATCCCTCCTGCACTCCAGCCCAATTTCAACATCCCTCCTCCACTCTAGTCCCTTCTCAGCATCCCTACTCCACTCCCCTCTCAGCATCCCTCCTCCAGTCCTCTTTCAGCATCTCTCCTCCACTCCACTCCCCTCTTAGCATTCCTCCTGCACTCTAGTCCCCTCTCAGCATCCCTCTTCCACTCCAATCCCCTCTCAGCATCCTCCCTCCACTCCAATCCCCTCTCAGCATCCGCCCTCCACTCCAGTCCCCTCTTAGCAACCCTACTGCACTCCAATCCCCTCTCAGCATGCCCCTCTCCAATCCAGTCCCGTCTCAGCATCCCTCCTTCACTCCAATCCCCTCTCAGCATCCCTCCTCCACTCCAATCCCCTCTCAGCATCCCTCCTCCACTCCAATCCCCTCTCAACATCCCTCCTCCACTCCAATCCCCTCTGAGCATCCCTCCTCCAGTCCTCTTTCAGCATCTCTCCTCCACTCCACTCCCCTCTTAGCATCCCTCCTGTACTCTAGTCCCCTCTCAGCATCCCTCCTCCACTCCAATCCCCTCTCAGCATCCTACCTCCACTCCAATCCCCTCTCAGCATCTGCCCTCCACTCCAGTCCCCTCTTAGCAACCCTACTGCACTCGAGTCCCCTCTCAGCATCCTCCTCCACTCCAATCCCCTCTCAGCATCCCTCCTCCACTCCGGTCCCCTCTCAGCATCCCCCTCTCCACTCAAATCCCCGCTCAGCATTCCCTTCTCCAATCCAGTCCCCTCTCAGCATCCCTCCTCCACTCCAGTCCCCTCTCAGCATCCCCCTCTCCACTCCAGTCCCGTCTCAGAATCCCTCCTCCACTCCAATCCCCTCTCAGCATCCCTCCTCCACTCCACTCTCAGCATCCCTCCTCTAGTCCAGTCCACTCTCAGCATCCCTCCTCCACTCCAGTCCCCTCTCAACATCCTCCCTCCACTCTAGTCCCCACTCAGCATCTCTCCTCCACTCCACTCCCCTCTCAGCATCCCTCCTGCACTCCAATCCCCTCTCAGCATCCCTCCTCCACTCCAGCCCCTCTCAACATCCCTCCTCCACTCCACTCCCCTCTTAGCAACCCTACTGAACTCTAGTCCCCTCTCAGCATCCCTCCTGCACTCCAGCCCAATTTCAACATCCCTCCTCCACTCTAGTCCCTTCTCAGCATCCCTCCTCCACTCCCCTCTCAGCATCCCTCCTCCAGTCCTCTTTCAGCATCTCTCCTCCACTCCACTCCCCTCTTAGCATTCCTCCTGCACTCTAGTCCCCTCTCAGCATCCCTCCTCCACTCCAATCCCCTCTCAGCATCCTCCCTCCACTCCAATCCCCTCTCAGCATCCGCCCTCCACTCCAGTCCCCTCTTAGCAACCCTACTGCACTCCAATCCCCTCTCAGCATCCCCCTCTCCAATCCAGTCCCGTCTCAGCATCCCTCCTTCACTCCAATCCCCTCTCAGCATCCCTCCTCCACTCCAATCCCCTCTCAGCATCCCTCCTCCACTCCAGCCCCTCTCAACATCCCTCCTCCACTCCACTCCCCTCTTAGCAACCCTACTGCACTCTAGTCCCCTCTCAGCATCCCTCCTGCACTCCAGCCCAATTTCAACATCCCTCCTCCACTCTAGTCCCTTCTCAGCATCCCTCCTCCACTCCCCTCTCAGCATCTCTCCTCATCCATTCCCGTCTCAACATCCCTCCTCCACTCCAGTCCCCTCTCAGCATCCCTCCTCCACTCTAGTCCCCTCTCAATATCCCTCCTCCACTCTATTCCCCTCTCAGCATCGCCCACTCCACACCAATCCTTTCTTAGCATCTCTCCTCCACTCCACTCCCCTCTCAGCATCCCTCTTTGTACAGTTCCGTCTCAACATCTCTACTCCACTCCAGACCCCTCTCAGCTTCCCTCCTCCACTCCACTCCCCTCTCAGCTTCCCTCCTCCAGTCCAATCCTGTCTCAACATCCCTCCTCCACTCCAGTCCCCTCTCAGCTTCCCTCCTCCACTCTATTCCCCTCTCAGCATCGCCCACTCCACACCAATCCTTTCTTAGCATCTCTCCTCCACTCCACTCCCCTCTCAGCATCCCTCTTTGTACAGTTCCGTCTCAACATCCCCCCTCCACTCTAGTACCCTCTCAGCATCCCTCCTCCACTCCACTCCCCTCTCAGCTTCCCTCCTCCAGTCCAATCCTGTCTCAACATCCCTCCTCCACTCCAGTCCCCTCTCAGCTTCCCTCCTCCACTCCAGTCCCGCCTCAACATCCCTCCTCCACTCCCATCCCCTCGCATTAGCAACCCCTGGGCACCAGTAATTTTGTTTATTTTTTCATCAAAAGGGTGAGAGTTTCAGAGGCTGAGCCAGTGTTTAACTGCCCCACCAGAGGTACCCTGGAGAAGGTGGTGGTTATAGTGAGCTGCCTTCCTGAACTGTAGCAATCCTTGATGTGTGGGGACACCCACAATGATGATCCGGAGTTCCAGGGTTTTGACCCAGTGACACTGAAGGAGCAGCAATGTATTTCCAAGGCACAGTAGTGTGTGGCTGAGACAGAAACTTGCAGAAACTCCCCCACCTGCAATCACCTCGCTTCATCCCACACACCAGACCTTAATCCCATCCCCCACCTCCGGTCTCCCTCCACTTTCCCTTCCACCTCCCCACTCTCCTTCCTCTCCCCATGGTCTTCCCTCCACCCCTGTCTTTCCCCTCCTACCCCTCCATTCTCCTTCACTCTTCCCCCTTCCCTTCCTCCCCACCGTGGCCTTTACAATGTTTCCCTGCTCCCCATGTGTGTCAGGGCAGACTGGGTTGGGTGGTTCTGCTCACCTCATTATGGGAAGGATGTGGAAGCTTTCGAGAGTGTGCTCAGGCTTTTATCACTGGAGTGAAGGAGGATGAGAGGGGACTTGATAAAGGTGTAAAGGATGGGAAGAGGAATGGATCGAATGGACAGCCAGCTATATATTTCCCAGGATGGATGTGGCTAATACCAGGGGCCATAATTTTCAAAGCTAAGTTTTTTTCTTTTTTATACACACAGAGAGTGATGGGTGCATGGACGTCCTGCCAGGGGTGGTGGTAGATTCAGATATATTTGGGGTATTTAGGAAACACTGAGATAAATATTGACATTATCCACACTGCTTCAGGAGCCTGATGGTTTGAGGGGTAGTGTGGGAGCTAAGGCTCCTGTACCTCCTTCCCGATGGCAGCAGTGAGAAGACAGCATGGACTGGATGGTGGGGTCCTTGATGATGGATGCTGCTTGTAGATGTGTTTAATGGTGGGGAGGGCTTTTCCTGTGATGGACTGGGCTGCATCCACTACTGTGCTGATCTTGGTCATTGGTGTTTCCGTACCAGGCTGTCATGCAACCAGTCAGAAATACTCTCCACCACACATCTATAGAAGTTGGTCAAAGTTTTAGGTGACGTACTGAATCTATGCAAACTTCTCAGAAAGTCGAAAAGCTGCAATGCCTTCTTTGTAATGACACTTACATACTGGTCCCAGGACAGATCCTCTTATCGTACAAGATGTCTGTTCAAGAGTCTGATGACAGTGCGGGTAGAAGCTGTCCTTGAGCCTGGTGGTACGTGCTTTCAGACTTCTGTATCTACTGCCCGATGGGAGGGGAGATGAGAGAATGTCCGGGGTGCTGGCTGCTTTACTGAGGTAACCAGTGTCTGTCTGTACTTCTCCTTGCTACAGTGATTCTAATATTCTAATAATTTCTATTTTGAATAATCTAACAATAATCAGTTTATAATAATAAATTATAACTGAAGACACAGCGGATTTCTATAGAAGTACTGTGGAGAGCATTGTAACTGGTTTCATCACCATCTGATATGGAGATACCAAAGCACAAGATGGAAAAAAGTTGCGGAGGGTTGTAAACTCAACCAGCTCCATCATGGTCACTTGGCTCCCCACCATCGAGGACATCTTCAAAAGACCTCATCTTCTCATGTCCCTTCATCACTGGCTTTCGAATGTGGAGTGGCGGTCTGACCTCTAATTCATCACAACCCTGTCCCTAAACCTTAATGTGACCCATGATTCCACTCTGTCCCTAAAACCATTCCTACGAACTGATAACAAGGCCTATATCTGAGGCAAGATCTTGACACAGATCGCAGTAGGGTGCCATCTTGACCATCTATTCTACAACACTCCCCAGACACCATCTTGACCATCTATTGTACAACACTCCCCAGACACCATCTTGACCATCTATTGTACCACACTCCCCAGACACCATCTCGACCATCTATTGTACAACACTCCCCAGACACCATCTCGACCATCTATTGTACAACACTCCCCAGACACCATCTTGACCATTTATTGTACAACACTCCCCAGACACCATCTTGACCATCTATTGTACAACACTCCCCAGACACCATCTCGACCATCTATTGGACAACACTCCCCAGACACCATCTTGACTATCGATTGTACAACACTCCCCAGACACCATCTTGACCATTTATTGTACAACACTCCCCAGACACCATCTCGACCATCTATTGGACAACACTCCCCAGACACCATCTTGACTATCGATTGTACAACACTCCCCAGACACCATCTTGACCATTTATTGTACAACACTCCCCAGACACCATCTTGACCATCTATTGTACAACACACCCCAGACACCATCTTGGGCACCATCTTGAATTGGTCTGTGGATGTAAATAATGTGGAACGGGTTGGGAGGTGGTGGGTGGGGAGAAGCTGTCAACATCTCTGAAGATCTATTCTGTGCCCCATACATTGACCCAATCACGAAGAAGGCATGCCAGCAGCTATAACTGATTAGAAGTTTGAGGAGATTTGCTTTGTTACCAAAGACTCGAGCAAATTTCTACAGCTGTGCCTTGGAGAGCATTGCAACTGGTTGTATCACCATCTGATATGGAGGGGCCACTGCACAGGATCAGTAAAAGCATGGTGCCAAGATGAGGCCACCCTCAAGGTGGAGGAGCAACACCTCATATTCCATCTGGGTACCCTCCAACCTGATGGTATGAATATCGATTTCACTGTCCGGTGAACAAAATTTACTCCACTCCCTTCCTATATTCCCATTCTGATCTTTTATTTCTCACCTGCTTTAAATTTCCCCCTGGGTCTCCTCCTCTTTCCGTTTCTCCAATTGTATTCACTCTCCTCTCCTATCAGTTTCTTTCTTCTCCAGCCCTTGACCTTCCCACCCACCTGGCTTCACCTGTCACCTTCCAGCTAACCACTCTGTACCCCCCAACCTTTGTTCTGGCATCTTCCCCCTGCCCTCTCAGTCCTAAAGAGGGGTTCTTGGCCCAAATTATCAACTAACTATTCATTTCCATAGATGCTGCCTGACCTGCTGAGTTTCCCCAGCATTGTGTGTGTGTGTTGCTACATATTACTATATAATACCCTGAGATTCAGTTTCTTCCCGGCACTCACAGTGGAACAAAGAAATACAATAGAACCAATGAAAAACTACACACAAACAAAGACTGACAAGCAACAAACGTGCAATAGAAATCAACAAAGACAGTATCCATCAGTCAGGACCCCACCACCCAGGACATGCCCTCTTCCTATTACCACCATCAGAGAGGAGGGACAGGAGCCTGAAGACACACACTCAACATTTCAGGAACAGCTTCTTCCCCTCCGCCATCAGATTTCTGAACGGACAGTGAACCCGTGAACATTACCTCACTATTTTTGCTCTCTTTCTACACTACATATTGATTTTCTATATATTTGTTATTGTAACTTGTGTATTACACTGTACTGCTGCTGCAAAGCAACAAAATTCATGACATTTGTCAGTGATAATAAACCTGATTCTGATTCTGTGTTCTAGTACATGGAACATAGAACAGTACAGCACAGGAACAGGCCCTTCGGCCCACAATGCTGTGCTGTACCAGCTAAAAAACAAATCAGAAACACCCAAACACTAATCCCTTGTGATGTTCCCACAACCAATGATCTCACTTTAAGGACTTTATCTTGTTATTTCATGTTCTCGTTATTTATTGCTATTTATTTATATTTGCATTTGCATAGGTTGTTGCCTTCTGCAATCTGCTTCATCTGTCATTGATCCTGTTATAGTTACTATTCTATAGATTTGCTGCAAATGCCCACAGGAAAATGAATCTCAGTGTTGGATGTGGTGAAATATGTACTCTGATAATAAAATTTACTTTGACTTTACTTTGAGCTTTTCCCTCCTACCTACACAATGTTCACATCCCTACATCTCCCTCACATCAAAGTGCCTATCAAAGCGTCTCTTAAAAGCCTCGAATATATTTGCACCTACCACCATACCAGGCAGCACATTCAGGCATCCACCACTCTCTGAGGGAAAAAAAACTTACCCGTCACATCCCTCTTGAACCTACCCCCTCTCACCTTCGATGCCTGCACTCTGATATATGACATTTCAACCCTGGGAAAGAGATACTCTCTGTCCACTCTATCTCTGCCTCTCAGATGTTATAAACCTCTATCTGATCTCCCCTCAGCCTCCGATGCTCCAGAGAAAACAACCGAAGTTTATCCTGCCTCTCATGATAGCACATGCCCTCTAAACCAGACAGCATCCTGGTAAACCTCTTCTGCACTCTCTCCAAAGCCTCAACATCCTTCCTATAGTGGGGTGACCAGAATGTCTGCAATACCCCAGACGTGGCCTCACCAGAGTTATACAAAGTTGCAACACAACCTCTTGACTTTTGATCTCAATGCCTCGACTGACAACATCAGCATTCCATAAGCCTTCCGAACCACCTTATTGAACTCTGAGCCACTTTCAAGGAGTTCTGAACTTGGATCCCAAGATCTCTCTGCTCAGCAACACTGTTAAGGATCATGCCCTCAACATGCCAAACTGTGATTAGTAACTTTCTTGTGATCTATTGTGTTCTTTTTCATTAATTATTGTGAAGAGATATGTGGCTCTTGCTCCTCGACACATAAAATCTACTGTCACTGATTGAATGGACTCTCAAGTTCAAGGTTATCAGTTCAGGTGTTACGTTCATGGCAGTGTGTCTGTAGAGATGGAGCATGCGATCACTATGGGTACAGGGGGATTTCCTGGGACGGTGGGTCCTCCAGAGAATTAAGTGTTTTGTAGATAGGAATCGAATAAAACCCAAAGCATGAATTGGGGAGTGGGGTAAACCCCTGACAAAACATACTGCTTTGGGCTGTGTATCGGACACACAGGATACTGGGGAGCTCAGCAGGTCATCTATCAGGCAGCATCCATGGAGAGAAATAAAGTGCTGATGTTTCGGATCTCCTAACAACTTTCTACAGGGGCACAATTGAGAGCATCCTGACTGGCTGAATCACTGCCTGGTATGGGAACTGTATTTCCCTCAATCGCAGGACTCTGCAGAGAGTGGTGCTGACAGCCCAACAAATCTGTAGATGTGAACTTCCCACTATTCAGGACATTTACAGTGACAGGTGTGTAAAAAGTGCCTGAAGGATCATTGGGGACCTGAGTCACCCCAACCACAAACTGTTCCAGCTGCTACCATCCGGGAAACGGTACCACAGCATAAACGCCAGGACCAACAGGCTCCGGGACAGCTTCTTCCACCAGGCCATCGGACTGATTAATTCACACTGATACAACTGTGTTTCTATGTTATATTGACTGTCCTGGTGTACATACTGTTTATTACAAATTACTATAAATTACTTATTGCCACTTCAGATGGAGACGTAACAAAAAGATTTCTACTCATTTCCATGAAGGATATAAGAAGTAAAGTCAATTCAATTCTCCTTCTCCCTCCCTCTACGGTCTCTCTCTACCTCCATCTCACCTCTGACTTTCACAAACTCCCTCTCCCCTCAGTCTCCCTCTAATTCTCTCACACCGCGATCTCTTCCTTACTCCTCGGTGTCTCCCTTCCCCCCTCTCCCCCCTTAACTCCATCTACCCTAGATCACTCTACTACACCTTGGTCTCGCTCTCTACCTCCGCCTCCACTCGGACACCACAACCTCACCCTCGGCTCACTTATTTCTACACCCCTCGGCTTCTTCCAACCTCCCTATCCCCTCAGTCTCTCCCTACTTCCCTATCCCCTCAGTCTCTCACTACTTGCTTCTCCCCTCAGACTTTCCCAACCTCCCCATCCCCTTCGTTTCTACATACATCCCTCTTCCCTCGGTCTCTCACTAACCACATCTCCCCTCGGTCCTTCCCTACCTCCCTCTTCCCTTGGTGTTCCCCTCCCTCTACCCTCGGTCTCACCCTACTTCCCTATCCCCTCAGTCTCTCGCTACCTGCTTCTCCCCTTTGACTTTCCCAACCTCCCCATCCCCTTCGTTTCTACGTACATCCCTCTTCCCTCGGTCTCTCACTAACCACATGTCCCCTCGGTCCTTCCCTACCTCAATACATCCTCACTCTATCTCCCTTCAATTTCTCACTAACACCATCCCCTTTGGTCGCTCCCTACCTCCCTTTCCACTCGCACTCCCTACTACCCTCAAACACTCAGTCTCCCCCCATCTGCCCCTCCCCTCCATGTCTTCCTACCATAGTCAACTCTGGGTCACACAGTAACTCCCTCTCGTCTCGGTCTCTCCCGCCTCGGTCTCTCTCTACCTCCATGTCCACCAACCTCCTACTTCCCTCGATCTCTCCCTTCAGACTCCTCCAACCTCCTCTTCCCCATGGTCTCTCCTTACCTCCCTCACCCCTTGGTCACTCCCTACCTATATCACCCCTCAATCTCGACCTCCCTCCTTCTCTATTTCAGATCTCCACACTTCCCTCTCCGCTCAGTCTCCACCTAACTTCGTCAACTCTTGGTCACTCTCTGCCTGCCTCCCCCCCTTGGTCTCTCTCAACCACCCTTTCCCTCAGTCTCTCCCTATCCTATCCTTCCTCAGTCTCCCCCAACTTCACCCTCCACTCAATCTCTGCTTGCATCCCTCTCTCCTTGGTCTCTCCCTACCTCCAATGCCCCTCAAGACTTTCCCTTATTCACACTCTCTTCAAACTCTCCCTATCTCCCTCTCCACTCAGCTTCTCCCTACATCCCTCAGTTCTCAGTGTCTCCCTACCTACTTCACCCCTCAATCTCACCCAAACTCACTATCCTCTCAGTGCCTCCATCCCTCCCTCCCCCCAAGGCCTCACCCTTTGGATACTCCCTACCTCCATCTATCATTCCCTCCCTACCTAAGACTCTCCTTTGATCTCTCCCTTCCTCTCCCCTTGGTCTCTCCCTACCTCCTTGTTCTCTTCCTCAACTTCTTCCCAAAGTCTCTACCTACTATCTCCCAACCTCCCTCTCCCCACAATCTCACCCTAATTCCCTCACTCCTCGGTTTATCCCACCTCCCTCTTCCCTTGATCTCCCTATCTCCCTCTCCTGCCATCTCTCCCTCCCTCTCCACCCGGGGTCTCCTTCCCTCTTACCGCATTCTCTCCTCACGTCCAACCACTCGGTCTCTTTCTCCCTCACAATCTCTCCCCACGGTCTCTCCCTCATCCTCTCTCAGCCCGGGGTCTCTCTCCCCTCCTCCTTCCTGAGTCCCTCTCCCCTCTGACTCTCCTTTACCTTCCCCTCCCCTCGGTCCTCCGCCTCTCCTCCCTTCCCTCCCTTCTCTTACTTCTCCCCTGGTCTCTCCCTAAATCCCTCTCCAATCGGTGTCTCACTCACTCTTACCTCATTCTCTCTCTTTGTCCCACTCCACTCGGTCTCTTTCTCCCTTGCACGCTCTCCCCTCGGTATATCCCTCACCCTCTCCCCTCAGACTCTCGCCGTCTCTCCCTCTCCCCTCGGACCCGCGCCACCTTGCCCTCTCCCCTTTGACCCTTGCTGCCTCGCCCTCTCCCCTTGGGCTCTCACTACCTCCCTTGACCCCTTGGACTCTCACGACCTCACGCTCTCCCCTCGGTATATCCCTCACCCTCTCCCCTCAGACTCTCGCCGTCTCTCCCTCTCCCCTCGGACCTGCGCCACCTCGCCCTCTCCCCTTTGACCCTTGCTGCCTCGCCCTCTCCCCTTGGGCTCTCACTACCTCCCTTGACCCCTTGGACTCTCACGACCTCACGCTCTCCCCTCAGTATTTCCTGCTCCCTCTTCCTTCGGTCTCTTCCCATCTCGCTCATCCCAACAGATTTACAACAGACCAAACCAAAATGAATATTAAAGAGCATTCAACACAAGTGATAATATCGAAGCACAAATCTGGGGAAGGGTACAAGACCATCTCAAAGGCGCTGAACATTCCTCAGAACTCAATGTAGTCCATCGTGAAACAATGGAAAAATACGAAACCACAGCCACACTGCCCAGGTCAGGCGATCCCTCTAAACTTAATTGTTGGAGAAGATTGGCACTTGTAAGAGAGGTTACTGTGACTACAGCAGTCACTCTGAGTGAGCTGCAGGAGTCAGTGGCTGCAACTGGAGATGAAGTTCATGGCTCCACAATCTTTAAAGCTTTCCACAAAACAAGTATTTATGGTAGAATGGCAAAGAAGCAGCCCTGGCTAAAAAAAAACTTATCCTTGCCTGTAAATACTGCAAAGAGTCACACAGAAGAAAATGTAAAGGTGTGGGAGAAGGTCTTGTGTTCGGATGAGACTAAAGTGGAATTTTTTGGCCTCAACACTAAGCACAAATCCAATATTGTGCATCAGCCAGGTAACCCAATCTGTACTGGAAAGTATGGCTTCCCATCATGCTAAGAAGATGATTTTCAGCAGCAGAGACCATAAGATCTTTAAACAGGATAACAAGCCAAATCACACTGCCTGAGAAACCATGGAGTGGCTTCAAATGAAGCCAATTGATGTCCCTGAGTGGCCCAGTCAGAGTCCTGATCTTAACCCCATCAAACATCTCTGGCAAGACGTCAAGATTGCTGTCCACCAGCACTCCCAACTAACCTGGCACAGCTTGAGAAAATTTGCAAGGAGGAATGGACAAACCTTGCTCCGTCACATTGTGCACAGTTAATAGAGACTTATCTAAAAAGACTACTGGCTGTAATAGCTGTGAGAGGTGGTTCAACTGAGCACTGAGCAGAGGGGAATGAATGCTTTTGAACTGCTGACATTTCAGTTTTAGAATTTTTAGTTTTTCATGCTTTACAACTTTCCCTGTTGTTTGGGCTCTACTGTGAAAAAAGGGAGCATCTGATTCACAAATAAAAATTCTCAGTTAAATTGATCAAAATCCCTGGTTGTAATATTCACGTATGTGATCAAAAGGTTGGGGCTGAATATTTTTACAAGACACTCTAAGTACTTGATGAAAATTTTTCTTTGAAATTTGAAGGATGACCATCCAGTTGCACTCACATCTACTGTGATGAAGTACCTTGAGAGGTTAGTCATGGCCAGAATCAACTCCAGCCTAAGCGAGACCCTGGACCTACTGCAATTTGCCTGTCACCACAATAGGTCTACAGTGGATACAATCTCACTGGTTCTACACTCGGCCTTGGATCACCTGGACAATAGCGATACCTCTGTCAGGCTGCTGTTTATTGATTACAGCTCAGTGATCAACACCATCATAGCCTCAGTACCAATCAACAACCTCCAAAACCTCCCTCTGTAACTGGATCCTTGACTTCTTCATCAGGAGACCTCAGTCAGTGCAGATGGAAAATAACATTACCTGCTCACTGACAATCAACACTGACACACCTCAAGGATGCAAACTTCATGTGTATAACATTGACTTTTAGATTTCAAAAGTTGCTGCTCAATGGGATCAGTCAATAGCAAGTCACGGTGTGTTTGAAATTTCACCCTTTCCTTGTATAAATCTTCAGTAGGTGATACTGAATAAACTTTATTTCTTTAATCCTGTTAGTAATCACTAAAAGCTCACACTTTAGTTTTCCTTCTTAAAGCTGCTGAATATGAAATTATCTGTCCCCTAAGAAACAATTTCAACATATCCCAAATAACCAAATTTGACATACCCTCAGTTGCATTTAATTCAAAAAATAAAGAGATTTGCTCTTTAATAAAACTTACAAATGCTGAATCATGGAGCAATGCAGCATTAAATCTCCACTGAGAAGCATTCCGTGTATTATCAGGGAGTTTCAGTCTAAGTCTCATGGGCGCATGATCCAACAGTGCACAAACAGCAACAAAAGACACCAATCACATCTCCAACAGAAAATAATCAATTCTTCAATATTTATGCTGTACATGTGAAAATAAAGAAAAATTCTTATCTTTATGATAAAGAAATCTCCAAATATCCACCAAACCGTATTCTAGTAAAAAGGAATTAATACAGGATGTAGCCTTATTAGGAAGGCATGGATTGGTTGATGACCTATCAATCAAGGGATTGAGACAGCAGTTAAAGTCACCACCCATAATCAGCTTAAATTCATTTAAATTTGGCAGTGCAGAAAATAATCTCTTTAAAAATTCAGGGCTACTCTACTGTCAAGATGAAGCCACACTCAGGTTGGAGGAGCAACACCTTATATACCGTCTGGGTAGTCTCCAACCTGATGGCATGAACATTGACTTCTCTAACTTCTGTTAATGCCCCTCCTCCCCTTCTTACCTCTTTCTTTTCCTCTCTCTGCCCATCACTCTTTGCCTGTTCCCCATCTCCCTCTGGTGCTCCCCTCCCCCTTTCTTTCTCCCTAGGCCTCCTGTCCCATGATCCTTTCCCTTCTCCAGCAATGTATCCCTTTTGCCAATCACCTTTCCAGCTCTTAGCTTCATCCCACCCCCTCCAGTCTTCTCCTATCATTTTGCATTTCCCCCTCCCCCTCCTATTTTCAAATCTCTCACTATCTTTTCTTTCAGTTAGTCCTGACGAAGGGTCTCGGCCCGAAACTTTAACTGTACTTCTTCCTATAATGCTGCCTGGCCTGCTGCATACCACCAGCATTTTCTGTGTTAATTGAATTTCCAGCGTCTGCAGGTTTCCTCAAGTTTGCATTTTTAAACAATACATTCAGATTCTTTAGATGGAGAGGAATGAATAATATTCAATAATCTCTGAATATTAAAATATGAGTATCTATTCTTAATAAATCTAGTTTGATTCTTAGAAATAACCTTGGGTAAATATTCTCAAGCCTGTTGACCAAAATCTTAGAAAGAATTTTAGACTCCACATTTAATAAGGAAATTGGTCTATAAGAGGCACATTCAGATAAATCTTTTCCTTTTTGGGGGAATTAATGAAATTAATGACTCATAGAAAGTTTTCAGGAGGATCCCAGAAGATATAGAACCAGTGAAAATTTGGCATAAAATGAAGAGTAAGTGTTTCAGTAAACGCATTGTTTCCCTTGATGCAGAGAAAGCCTTTGATAGGGTAAAATGGCCCTATTTATTCGAGGTTTTAGAAAGTTTTAATTTCGGTCCAGGTTTTATTTCCCGGATTAAGCTGATCTATCAAGCTCCTATGGCGGCAGTTATAACTAACAATTAAAAATCTCCTTATTTTAGGTTATATAGATGTACCCGGCAGGGTTCTCCTCTTAGTCCGCTGTTATTCAACCTGGCTCTAGAACCTCTTGCTATTGCTCTTCAGGACTCCAATAAGGTTCATGGTATTAAGAGAGGAGATAAAGTGCATAAGGTTTTGTTGTATGCAGATGACTTGTTAGTTTATATTTCAGATCCTAAGAAATCTATTCCTGCTATGTTATCTATATTTTCTGAATTTAGTAGTTTTTCTGGATGTAAATTAAATTTGCACAAAAGTGAGTTATTTCCTATTAACAACTATTTGGATCAATATGACCAAATTCCTTTTACTATTGCTAAAAATAACTTCACTTATTTTGGTATTAAAATTACCAAAAATTTTAACGACCTGTATAAATATAACTTTCTTCCATTAATTGAGTACACGCAACAAGTACTTCCTAAATGGTCTCCTATGACATTATCATTAATTGGTCAAATTACTGCTATTAAAATGATAGTGTTACCGAAGTTTCTATATGTATTCCAAGCAATCCCTTCTTTTGTTCCTAAACTGTTTTTTGATAGAATAGACTCTAAAATTCTATCTTTCATTTGGAATAATAAAAATCCTAGATTGAATAAGCCTTTACTGCAGAAATTAAAGAAGTATGGTGGTATGGCTTTGCCAAATTTTAGAATGTATTACTGGGCAATTAATATTCGATATATCTCTTTTTGGATTCATTTCTCAGACATACATGATTGTCCTTTATGGGTGGATTTGGACAAAAACTCGGTGAAGGGGTATTCCTTGGCCTCTTTACTGGGAGTTCCTCTTCCTTTTTTGCTTTCTAAGATTATTCAAGACCTTAATCCTATTATTAAACATATATTAAGAATTCGGTTTCAGTTTTGTAGATTCTTTGACTTTAATAATTTTGTTCTTTCCAGTAAAATCCATCTCAATTATTTTTTTAAAAACATCAATTTCCAATCAGACCTTTTCAATTTGGAAATCCAAAGGAACAGTAACTTTTTTAGAATTGTTTATGGGGAATTGTTTAATGTCTTTCACTCAGTTAGGGGACAAATATGACCTATCTAATGCACACATTTTAGATATTTACAAATTTAGAATTTTCTATGTAGTTTATTTCCAAATTTTCCCTCGGCTTATTCACCCAATATAATAGATAATCTTTTTCAGGTTAAACCATTTCAAAAAGGACTGATAGCTATAATTCATAAATAGTTATTGAATTTGCGTATGGTATCTAATGATAAAATTAAAGCTGCGTGGGAATTGGAATTTCGAGAGTCACTTTCAGATAATCAATGGCATAAAATTTTTCATCTATTTGTGCCCATCATTTCTTGATGCAGTTCCAGGTAGTGCATCGGGCACAAATGTCAAAGAACAAAGTAGCCCATATCTTTTCCAATATTAATACTATTTGTGATAGATGTAATATTGAGGTGGCTACTTAACACATATGTTTTGGTCTTGTACCAAGATAGGAAATTTTTAGAAAGGAGTCTTTAAAACTTCATCAAGAGTCTTGGATTTGGATCTACAACTGAATTTACTTACAGCAATTTTTGGGATCATTCCATTGGAAGCAGGATTTATTCCTGTTTCCACCCAACGGATGATAGCTTTATTCTCGCTTCCACTCTCAGTTTGAGCTGCCCAGTTCCTTTCATTCTTTCCCTCTTTTTTGTTTTTTTTTGTTTAGTGAGTTTTTTTATGTATATTGAAATTATAAGTTTCTTTATCTTTTTTCTTTATTTTCCTAGATAAGAGAATCAATTATCTTTTTCTTTATTATATACTTAGATTAATACTATGTATGATCTCGATGTTTATTTTACCTTTTATATGAGTTGTTATTTATATAGATATTTGAGATGATTCTGCTCTTGTTTTATATATATGTACTCTTTTATTTAATTAATAAAAAGACTGATAAAGAAAGAATGCAAACTCAGCCCACTGCTCTATTCTCTCTCTACACCAACAACTGTGTGGCTTGGCACAGCTCAATCACCATATATAAAACTGCCATTTACACAACTATTGTAGACAGAATTTGAGATGGTGATGAGGAGGCATACAGGAGTGAGTGGATCAGCTGGTTGAGTGGTGTCGTAACAACAACCTTGCACTCAACGTCAGTAAGACCAAGAAAATGATTGTGGACTTCAGAAAGGGGAAGTCAAGGGAATACACACCAGTCCTCATTGAGGGATCAGCAGTGGAAAGGGTGAGCAGTTTCAAGCTACTGGGTGTCAACATCTCTGAAGATCGATCCTTAGACCAACATATTGAGGCAATTATAAAGAAGGCCCAACAGTGGCTACATTTCATCAGGAGTTTGAAGGACTTGGTCTGACTCCAAGTACACTCGCAAATCTCTACAGATGTACAGTGGAGAGCATTTTAACTGGTTGTATCACCATCTTGTATGGAGGTGCCACCTTGCTACTGTCAGGGAGGTGGTACAGGTGCCTGAAAACACAAACTCAATGCTTCAAGAACAGATTCTTCCTCTCCACCATCAATCTCTGAATGGACAATGAACCCATTTATATCACCATAAAAAATACTTTGCTCTCTCTTTGCTCAACTTATTTATTTTATTTAAATATATTTCTTATTGTAATGTATAGTTTTTATCTTGTATTGTAGTATACTGCCAGTAAAGAACAAATTACATGACATATACCAGTGATATCAGACCTGATTCTGATCAATCAAACCCTTTCCTCCTACACAGCTCTCCATTCCTCTACCATCCATGTGCCTATCTATGAGTTTCCTTACATGCCCTATCAAATATTGAAAGGCTGGAGAGAGTGGATGTAGAGTCGTGTCCGAGAGTGGAGGAGTCTCGGACCAGAGGGCACAGTCTCAGAATACAATGCCGTCCCTTTAGAACAGAGAGAAGCAGGAATTTCTTTAGCCAGAGGGTGGTGAATCAGTGAAATTCATTACCACAGACGACTGTGGGGTCACGTCATTGGGGATACACTCAGTGGCCACTTTACTAGGTACACCTGCACACTTGTCCATTAATACAAATATCTAATTAGCCAATTACACTCTGCACATAATAAAGTGGTCACTGAGGTCACACAGTGATACTGATTTCAAGAGCAACACACACAAAATGCTGGATGAACTCAGCAGGTCAGGCAGCAGAGATGGAAAAGAATAAACAGTCAACATTTCAGGCTGAGACCCTTCATCACGATGGGATAAAACGACTGGGGAGAAAAAAGATGGACTGCTCCTCTTGCTTTCCAGTCCTGATGAAGGAACTTGGCCCGAAAGATCGACTGTTTACTCTTTTGCATAGATGCTGCCTGGTCTGCTGAGTTCCTTCAGCATTTTCTGCCTGTTGCTATTCATGGGGCAATTTATAAAGACCAATTAACTGACTAACCGGTACATCTTTGGACTGTGGGAGGAAACCGGATCACCCAGAGGAAACCCACAGAGGGTGGTACGTATGCAGAATGAGCTGCCACTGGAAATCATTGAGACAGGTACGATAATGACATTTAACAGGCACCTCTGCCCCACTGTGATGCTTGCCTCTGTAACATCACCCAGCTCCGCCCCTGACCCAGTCCGTCTCTCGTTCACACCGTCAGCCACCTCCCATTCCTGCACTCTGCTCTCCACGCGCTCTGCTGGCTGTGCCTGAAATTGTCCCGAGGCCCCTTCACCCACCATCCCTGTGTTCACTAACCTGGTTTAGTAACATACAACCCAACTTTGCTTTCACATCCCAACATAGCCCCAGCACTTCCTCCCAGTGTAATCTCCTCCAGCCTCTTAACACTCCCTCCAGTCCCAGCCTCTCAGAGTGTAATCACTGTATTTCCAGCCGTGCCTTCTCCTCAGTCTTCAAGCCTGAAATTCTCTGCTGAAACCTCTCTGCCTCCCCATCTCCCTCCACTCCCTACTGTTGTTTTATCAAACCGGGTATCTGGACGTTTCTGATCACCAGCTCTAATGCCGTGTGTCCCGGTGTCAAATTGGATTCATAATGTTCCCGAGGTCCCTTCAGTACGTTTCCCCCATTAAATACAGACTGTCTCTGCTCGTCTACAGAAACAATAAATAACATCTACTTCCTCTTACTGTACACAGCACGCAGTTTGTCCCTACAAGACATTACTCACCCAGAAAACCCAGGATCAGCAGTACAACCCTCAGTTCAGCCTGTGACATTCTGGAAATGAAAGATTGGAATTAACTTAGTGAGAAATGACACACTGGACTGAGGACAAGGTGTTAATGGGGATGGGAACTGAGGATCAAAAGAGATATCTGTCGAAAGAGGGATAGATAGGTCTCTCCCTCACAGAAACCCCACGGACAGAAGTGGGATCTCTTTTTCTCCCTCACTGAGAACCCAAAGGCAGAGATGAAACTTCCCTCAGTGAGAACCCACAGAGGCGAGATACCCCAGCATCCTCACGGAAGGAGGTGAGTTCTCCCTCTCCGGATCACACATAGTGAGATCTCCGTGACTGAGGTGAGAAATCTCTTCCTGAAACCTCACAGATGGATGAGACAGAGGAGCTCCATCTACCTTCATTTATTTACACTCTCCCTCTCTCTCTCTCTCTCTGCAACACCCACACACAAACACAGAACACAAGACAAATTTCCATGTTCGATCAGTCTTGGGGATGTCTACTCACGTGTGACTCCCGATGAGGTGTTGCTGTGTGAACTGGAGGGAGATGGGACCACCTACAACCTCCTCACTCTCTGCTGTGAGTGGTGTCAGACTCAGCAACAGGTCAAGAACTACTTTCCGCACCGGCTTCTCGAAGCAATGAAACCAGAACTGGGCAGTGGAAACAGTTGATGTATGTTTTGAAAAAATATGCAAAGCAAACAAACGTCATCTATCCTGAGGCTCTGTAATGAAGAGCCTATTGTTCCCAGTCAGTGAGCTTCCTCTAACAATCACAGTGATGGGGCAGTATTGAGCAGAGGGACAAGAATGGACACAGGTGCTAGAGAGGAAATAGTCACAGGATTACTGTTGCCAGGTTTATAATGGGTCAGTATTGTGGAGTGGAAGGTGTAGATCGTCTGTAATGGACAGCAGACATTAGAGGGGGAGTGGACACAGGATAAACCCCTGTCAGTTTGCAATGGGTCAGTAACGGGGAGTGGACTGTGTACAGGGTCTGTAATGGAGAAGGAATTTAGAGAGAATTTTATGAACGATGTTAAGATGTTTATACACAGATGCGAGTGTGTAGTCACACTGGTCCACCGTGGGGTGTTTATCTCAGACTGCAGGAAGGGGCAGCAGTAGTTAGGAGGGCAAATGGCACATTGACATTTATTGTATGGGGGGTGTTGGTCATAGAGTCATGGAGTATAGAAACAGGAACTTCGGCCCATCTAGTCCATGCCAGCCTGCTCCTCTGCCTCGTGCCCATCTCCCTGCACCCAGACCATAGCTCTCCATGCCTCTCTCATCTCATCCACCTACCCAAACCTTTCCTAAATGTTACAATTGAATTTGCATCTACCACTTCCGTTGGCAGCTCGTTCCACTCACACCACCCTCTGAGTGAAGTTCTTCCACAGGTTCCTCTTAAATATTTCATCGTTCCCACTAAAGACACCAGTGAATAAATTCCTAATGGATTCAAACTCTCCCTGTAACTCAGATCCTCAAGTCCGGGCACTTCCTTGTAAATTGTCTCTGCATTCTTTCAAGTTTATTAATATCTTTCCTACCGGTAGGTGACCAGAACTGACACATTACTTTGAAATCAGCTTCACTAACATCTTTTACAACTGCAACATAACATCCCAACTCCTTATTCAATGCCTGATTTATGAAGGCCAATGTACCTAAAGCTCTCTTTACAACTGTATCTACCTGTGACACTGCTTTCAAGCAAATGTGGATCTGTATTTCCAGGTCCCGTGGTTCTACCGTACACCTCAGAGCCCTGACATTCACTATGTGAGTCTTATCCTGGTTTGTCCTCCCAAATTCAACATCTCACCCCCATCTGCAATAAATTCTATCTGCCCTTTCTCAGCCCCTTTTCTCAGCTGGTCCAGATCCCACTGCAAGCATTGATAGCCTTCCTCGCTGTCCATTACACACACAATCCTGAAGTCAGCAGCAACGTTGCTGATCCAGTTTACCACAGTATCATGCAGATTGTTGTTATAGATGACAAACAACAGGCCCAGCACTGATCCCTGTGGACACCACGAGTCACAGGCCTCTAGTTAGAGAGACAACCAGCTTATACTATTCTCTGGCCTCTCACACTGAACTGAGCCAATGTTGAATCCAATTGACTACTTCATCCTGAATCCCAAGCAAATTAACCTTCTGACCATGTGGGAATCGGCCTAAAGACTATCTAAAGAACATGGAAACAATATCCACCACCTTTCCTTCATCAACCTCTGGGTAATCTACTCAAAAACTAAGTTATGACTGCCCATGCACAAAGCCTTGTTGACTATCTCTCATCAGCCGTCTTTATCCAAATACATATGTATCCGTTCGTTTGCAAAACCTTTGAATAATTCACTCACTACTGATGTCAGGCTCACCAGCCTGTAATTTCGTGGCTCATTCTTAGAGTCTTTCTTGAACAAACAGAACAACATTAGCAAACTTCTATCATCTCACCCTCGGGCAAGGATGTTTGAAATATCTCTAACTGGACCCCTACAACTTCTGCACCAGCCTCCCACAAAGCTGAGGGGATATCTTGTCAGGTCCCTGGGGATTTATCCATCCTAATTCACCTCAAAACATCAAACACCTCCTCCTCTGTAATCTGAATATGGTCCATGACCTCACTACTCTTTTGCCTCAGTTCGATAGAGTCTGTGTCTGTGTCTGGCCACAGTGATGACCAGAGTGATCTTCAAGAAGACCAGTTTTGTCCCTTGCTATTCTTTTGCTCTTACTGTATCTGCAGAAGCCATTGACATTCACTTTTACCTTGTCTGACAGAGCAACCTCATGTCCTATTTTAGCTCTCTTGATTTCTCTGTTCAGTATTTTCTTGCATTTCTTGTATCCTCAAGCACCTCATTTGACAGAATCTTTCAATAACTTGATAATAATTTAACTGAACTAACTTAATAGTAAAAACACATAATTTTCATTATGGAGAAAGCAAGGCAGCACCTCCACTGTCTTAGAAGTTTGCGAAATTCAGTATGTCACAAATTTTTGATAAACTTCTGTAGATGTGAGGAAACAAAAGGTTGAGCACGGTGGGACTAATGTTCTGGGTTGTGTATATTTCAATACAATCAGTATTATAGGAGAGGCAGATGAGCTCAGGACATGGATCAGCACGTGGAATTATGACACTGTAACCCTTACTGAGACTTGGTTACAGGAGGATCAGGACTGGCTGCTCAATGTTGTGGGGATCCATTGTTTCAGACATGACAGACCAGGGGGATTAAAGGGGGAGTGGTGACATTACTAGTCAGGGAAAATGTCACAGCAGTGTTCCAACAGGACAGGCTGGAGAGCTCGATTACTGAAGCTATATGGATGGAACTAAGGAATGATAAATGGGTGACCACATTAATAGGATCGTATTACAAACCACTCAATAGTCAGCTGGATTTAGAGGGGTAAATCTGTAGAGAACACAGACAATTACAAGAAACATAAGGTTGTGATAAAAAGTGATTTTAACTTTCCACATATTGACCTGGGACTCTGAAAGGACTAAATGGGATAGAGTTTCTCAATTGTGTGCAGGAGAGTTTCCTTATTCAATACAGAGAGAGTGAGTGAGAGAGAGTGCACACTTCATCTGATCTTGGGGAATGAGACAGGGCAGGTGACAGAAGTTTGTGTTGGGAACACTTTGCATCTAACGATGACAATGCCATTAGTTATAAGATAATTATGGAGCAGGAAAGGAGAGGTCTGGTCGGGCTGGGATTCTAAATTGGATAAATTTTAATGGTATTAGAAAGGATCTGACCAAGTGTGGATTGGGACAGGTTGTTTTCTAGAAAAGGTATGTTTGGTAAGTGTGAGGCCTTCAAAGGTGGAATTTTGAGAGTACAATGTATAAAGGCAAATATAACAGGTTTATGGAACAAGAGAAAATCTGCAGATGCTGGAAATCCCAACAACACACACAAAATGCTGGAGGAACTCAACAAGCCAGGCAACATCTATGGAAAAATGTACAGTCGATGTTTCGGGCTGGAACTCTCCCCCCCCCCCCCCCCCACCTTTAAAATCTATTCCACAGTTTTTTTCTCTTGTCCTGCCAGAGGTTTTCAGCACGAAACTTTGACTGTACTTTTTTCCATAGATGCCGCCTGGCCTGCTGAGTTCCTCCAGCATTTTGTGTGTTGCTAGGTTTAGGGAAACTGGATTTTTGAGAGATATTCGGGTGCTGGGTAAGAAGAAGAAGGGGGCCCGAGCAGAGACATTTAAAACATACTTAGCAACAGGTGAGGTGCCAGAGGGCTGCAGGATAACAAATGTTGTTCCATTCTTTAAGAAAGGCTCTAAAAATAAATCTGGAAATTATAAGCTGGTGAGCCTGACATCAGTAGTGGGTAAGTTATTGGAAGGTATTCTAAGGACCAGATATACAAGTATTTGGACAGGCAGGGACTGATTAGGGATCGTCAACACGGCTTGATGCATGGTAGGTCAAGTCTAAACAATCTTACAGAATTGTTTGAAGAAGTTACCAGGAAAGTTGATTAAGGCAAGGCAGTGCATATTGGACACATGGACTTGGTCCTGTATGGGAGGTTGGTCACGAATTTCAGTTGCTTGGCTTTAGGATGAGATAGGAAATTGGTATAGACACTGGCTTTGCAGGAGATGTCGAAGAGCAGGAGTAGATAGTTACCTGACTCTGACTGGAGGTCTGTGACTAATGGTGTGCCACAGGGATCAGCGTTGGGTTTGTTGTTGTTTGTCATCTATATCAACGATCTGGATGATAATGTAGTAAATCAGATCAGCAAATTTGTGAATGGCACCAAGATTCAGGGAGTAGTGGACAGTAAGGAAAACTGTCAAAGTTTGAAGCGAGATCTGGACCAACTGGAAAAATGGCTTGAAAATTGGCAGATGGATTTTAATGCAGACAAGTGTGAAATGTTGCACTTTGGAAGGATAAACCACGGTAGGACTTACACAGTGAGTGGTCCAGCATTGAGGAGTGTGGTAGATCAACGAGACCTGGGAATACAGATCCATGATTCCCTTCTCAGCCTCAACCTCTGGTTAAAACACCTCTTAGTTGGGATATATTTATGCTGGACCATCCCCTCTGACTTTTCTCTGCACGTCACGTCCTGACTCCTCCTTGATCTCACACTGACTCCTTCTCCTTGAAGATGATTCACACTCTCTCCAAATCTGTCACGCACCTGCACGCCTCAACCCTTGAGTCAGCCTGGCCTCTTCAGTACAGAGCAAAGTGGGATGTATACTTTTGAACTGCAGATATTTCCATTTTTGAATTTTTAGTTTTTCGTGCTTTACAATTTTCCATGTTATCTTTTAAGCTCCACTGTGGAAAAGAGAAGATCATGTGATTCACAAATAGAAATTCTCAGTTAAGTTGATCAAAAATCCCTGGTTGCAATACTCATTAAGGTGAACTAGGTGTTGGAGGCCTGAATAATTTTACAAGGCACTGTAGAGAGACAGAGCAATAGATAAATAAATAAATAAATAAATAAATACTGAGATCATGAGATGTAGACTCCTTGAAAATGAGTCTATAGGTTGTGGAATCAGTTTAGTACTGAGGTGAGTGAAGTTATCCTCACTAGATCAGCAGCCTGATGGTTGAAGGGTTAATAACTGTTCTTGACCTGGTGGTGTGAGATCCAAGGCTCCTGTACCTCCTGCCCAATGGGAGCAGTGAGAAGAGAGCACGGTCTGGATGGGGGTCACTGATGCTGTTTCCTTGTGTCAATGCTCCTTGTATATGTGCTAATGAGGGGGAGAGCTTTTCCTGTGATGGACTGGGCTGCATCCACCACTTTAAACAGACTTTTCCGTTCTTGTGTACTGGTGTAGGACTAGGACAGATCAACATTCAGGGGCTGAGGCAGAATGCTCTTCACTGTACATTTATAGAAGTTTGAGTGTTACAGGTGACAAACCAAATCTCCTCAACTTTCACCAAATGTGACCAGTGTCTATGATGTAAAAACCCCTCTGTTCTCAGTCTGTTCACATCTGGAGGCAAACAGGAGAACAGAACAGGGATGTTCATATTAGATTTGTAATGGCCACAATAGCAAGAGTGAATAATTTGTAATGTTTTGCAGAGAAACTGAATATTCAGCCCCACCAATTACGTGGGCATCTCTCTGACCCTCTCTCACACTCCCTCCCCTTTCTGTCTCACTCTCTGTACCAGCTCGTCACATTATTCCAGGAACTCCTCTCAGTTCTGACTGTGGGTGAATTTGCATCTGTGGCTTTCAACACGATACCTGCGTGTGTGAAATGAACAGTCCATTGTTCTCAATCTGTATGTTTTTTGTTGCCAATGATTTCCTGTTGTTTGCCTCTCACCCTTCAGAAAGAGTGGAGTGACATTAACAATTTTTCATTCCTCCCAAACCAGTCCAGAATCTAGTGGTAGTTGAAAGATCACTACTGATGCCTCCACAATCATTTCAGCCACCTCTTTCAGAACCCCGGAGTGTAGTCCATCTGGTCCAGGTGACTTATCGACTTTCAGACCTTTCACCTACCCAAGCACCTTTTCCTTAGTAATAGCAACTACACTGACTTCTGCCCCCTGACACTCGAATTTCTAGTATAACAATGGCATCTTTCACACTGAAGACAAATACAAAATATTTATTAAGTTTGTTTGCCTTTCTTTATTCTGCATTATGCTCTCTCCAGTGTTATTTTCCACTTTTGTCTCTATTTTTCTTTTTGCAGACCTGAAAAAGCTTTTGGTTTCTTCTTTTATATTATTGGCTAATTAACCTTCACATTTCATCTTTTTTAGTTATTGCTTTTATCTTGCCTTCATTTGGTTTTTAAAATCCTCCAGCTCCCCACTAATTATTGCTTTATTGTGTGCCCTTGCCTTTGATTTTATGCTGTCATTGACTTCCCTTTACAGCCACAGTGGCCTCATCTTCCCTTTGCAGTATTTCTTCATCTTTGGTATTTATCTATCCTGCGCTTCTGAATTACTCCCAGAAACTCCAGCCATCGCTGCTCTGCCATCATCCCTACTATTGTCCGCTTCCAATCAACTATGGCCAGCTCCTCTCTCATGCCTCTGTATTTCCCTTTACTCCACTGCAGCTTTTCCCTCTCAAAATGCAGGGTGAATTCTATCATATTGTGATCACTGCCTTATAACACAAAGCTAAATCTAGACTTGTCTTTTCCCCATTGGGCTCAACCACAAGCTGCTTTAAAAAGCCATCTCATAGGCATTCCACAAATTTCTTCTTTGGGATCCAGCACCAACATGATTTTTCCAATCTATCTGCAAATTGAAACCCCCATGGCTATCATTACATTCCCCTTTTTACATGCCCTTTCTATCTCCTGGTGTAATTTGTAGCCCACACTCTAGTTACTGCTCTGAGGCCTGTATATAATACCCATCAGGGTCTTTTTACCCTTGCAGTTTCTTCCCTTTACCCACAATGATTCTACATCTTCCTAATGCGATGCTAACTCTCTCTCAGAATTCAATTCCCACCCCACTCCCTCTGCTTCTCCTCCTGTCCATTCGATACAACATGTATCCTTGCAAGATAAACTCTCAACCAATCTTCGCTCAACCTCAGTGATGCCCACCATGTCATACCTACCAATGTCTGGGTTACAAAATTGTTAACATTATTTGTTCAGTGTGAGCATTCAGAGATAATACTAGCAGTACTGTATTCAGTTTTCCCCCATGTTAAATTTGTATACAAGTCAAATTTTTATCCCTTTCTCAGATTTTTGTCTTTTTATTTATTCTGGAGACTTTTGTAACCTCCCCTGCACTCTCCTTCCCTTTTACTTTATCCTCACTCTTCCAAAGTTAAAACTTTGAACCGAATGTTTAGTTTAAAGACAAACTTCAGCCGATCCTACTGACTGCAATTTTGACCGGTCGTCTGCCTAAATTCCACCACCATGTTGATTTTGGTACAGAGGTGAGAATACACTAGACCTGGTTTACACTAACATACCAGGAGCATATAAAGCTGTTCCCCCGCCCCACACTGGGCTCTCAGATCACTTGTCTGTTATGCTAATTCCAGCATACAAACCACTGATCAAACTGGCCAAACCAGTTCTGAGGGAGCAATCTCAGCATTACAGGACTGCTTTGAAACACAAACTGGAGAATGTTCAGAAAGGCTGCTACCTATGTCAACCACGTAACATCGAGGAATGTGTGGATTCTGTGACCAGATACACAGGGAAATGAACTGAGAATGTTACCATCACAAAACACATCTGTGTGGGGCCAGTCAGAATCCATGGCTCACTGCAGAGGGCCATGCACGGCTGAGGGATCGTGATGCTGTCTTTAGATCGGGGGGACGTGACAGCTCTGAGAGAATTTTCAGTCACTTTTGTGATAGCAGAGAAACGAGGCGCATGTAGCAGGGAACTTAGAAGATTACAGACAAGCTCACCCTGCACGTCAGCAACAAGGACACCTCACTCCCTGACAGGGTGAGTATATCTTTCACTCCCGGTTTGATACACGGAACAAAGTGCCGGTGAGAGAAACACCCGGGGGAGGAGACCCTCCGTCTGGCTGAAGCTGAGGTGAGGAAGACCCTGGCCAGTGTTAACCCATGCAAAGTTGTGGGGCCTGATAATATACCAGGTCGGGTTCTGAAAGACTGTACAGCCCAGCTATCTGAAGTGCTAATGGATATATTCCACATCTCTCTCGAGCAGTCCACTGTCCCCTCAGTTTTCAAGATGGCAACTATCATTCCAGTGTCAAGGAAAGTGACAGTAGCTGTCTAAATAACTATCGTCTGGTGGCATTACATCAAATATTATAAAGTGCTTTGAGTGGCTGGTCATTGAGCACATTAAAGCCTCTCTCCCACCAATACTGGGCCCTTTCCAGTTCACTTATCACTCAAATCGATCCACCGATGATGCATTAACCTCTGCCCTCCACTCTGTCCTGTCCCACCTGGAAAAATGGGGTCTCAGCATTTAACACCATCATACCCCAGAAACTGGTAGGGAAACTATTCTTGCTTGTCTCAACTCCTCCCTCTGTAACTGAATCATGGACTTCGTAACAGAAAAGCCACAGTCAGTGTGTGTGGGCAGCAATGTCTCTTTTGAAGGAGTTAGTGCACCAAGTTCCTGGGAGTTCATATCAGGGATGACCTCACCTGGTCCTTCAACATCACCTTCCTGAGTAAGAAGGCACAGCAGTACCTCCACTTCCTGAGGAGATTGAGGCAAGCCCCCAACCTCTTCTTAAACGAATTCTACAGGAGCACAACTGAGAGCTCCATTTGTTAAGGGAGTAGCAGAGCATCGGGCCAGAGGTCCCAACAAACGACTGAGAGGGGTCACCCTACCATCCATCAGGGACATTTTTCAGGACCAGGGCCCTCGGTATAATGAAGGATCCCACCCATCCATCCAGTATCCTCTAATTTTCTACCATCAGGCATGAGACTCCGATACGTAACAACAAGAATGGTCAGGATGGGAAACAGTTTTTCTTCAGGCCATTCGGCTTCTGAACTCCCTGCCACATGGTATTCAAAATGACACCAGTTAATTTGTTCTGTACCCTAACATTTAATTTATGCACTTTACTTTGATTATTTATGTGCAATTCATTTGTAGATTTTATTCTTACTTTACTGAGTTATTGTGTGGTGGCGCACGGCCAAGTGGCTAAGGCATTGGTCTAGTGATCTGAAGGTCACTGGTTCGAGCCTCGGCTGAGGCAGCGTGTTGTGTCCTTGAGCAAGGCACTTAACCACACATTGCTCTGCGATGACACCGGTGCCAAGTTGTATGGGTCCTAATGCCCTTCCCTTGCACGACATCGGTGGCGTGGAGAGGGGAGATTTGCAGCTTGGGCAACTGCTGGTCTTCCACTAAAAAAATCTTAACCCAGGCTTGCGTCCTGGAAACTTGCCAAGGCGCAAATCCGTTGTCAATCGAGACTAACGGAGGCCTACAGTACTATTGTGTGTTATATATCTGTTATGTATACTACTGTGTTTTACACCCTGGTCTGGAGAAACTTTGTCTCATTTGACAGTAACCATGCAAATATTTAATTGACAATAAACTTGTGTTGTCTATCCTTCCTCACCGTCTCACTACACACCATATCTACCTGTCCCGTCCGTCCTCACCGTCTCACTACACACCGTATCTACTTGTCCGTCCTTCCTCACCGTCTCACTACACACCGTATCTACTTGTCCGTCCTTCCTCACCGTCTCACTACACACCGTATCTACTTGTCCGTCCTTCCTCGCCGTCTCACTACGCACCGTATCTACTTGTCCGTCCTTCCTCGCCGTCTCACTACGCACCGTATCTACTTGTCCGTCCTTCCTCGCCGTCTCACTACGCACCGTATCTACTTGTCCGTCCTTCCTCGCCGTCTCACTACGCACCGTATCTACTTGTCCGTCCTTCCTCGCCGTCTCACTACGCACCGTATCTACTTGTCCGTCCTTCCTCGCCGTCTCACTACGCACCGTATCTACTTGTCCGTCCTTCCTCGCCGTCTCACTACACACCGTATCTACTTGTCCGTCCTTCCTCGCCGTCTCACTAAACACCGTATCTACTTGTCCGTCCTTCCTCACCGTCTCACTAAACACCGTATCTACTTGTCCGTCCTTCCTCACCGTCTCACTAAACACCGTATCTACTTGTCCGTCCTTCCTCACCGTCTCACTACACACCGTATCTACTTGTCCGTCCTTCCTCACCGTCTCACTACACACCGTATCTACTTGTCCGTCCTTCCTCACCGTCTCACTACACACCGTATCTACTTGTCTATCCTTCCTCACCGTCTCACTACACACCGTATCTACTTGTCCGTCCTTCCTCACCGTCTCACTACACACCGTATCTACTTGTCTGTCCTTCCCCACCGTCTCACTACACACCGTATCTACTTGTCTGTCCTTCCTCACCGTCTCACTACACACCGTATCTACTTGTCTGTCCTTCCCCACCGTCTCACTACACACCGTATCTACTTGTCTGTCCTTCCTCACCGTCTCACTACACACTGTATCTACTTGTCTGTCCTTCCTCACCGTCTCACTACACACCGTATCTACTTGTCTGTCCTTCCCCACCGTCTCACTACACACCGTATCTACTTGTCCGTCCTTCCTCACCTTCTCACTACACACCGTATCTACTTGTCTGTCCTTCCTCACCGTCTCACTACACACCGTATCTACTTGTCTGTCCTTCCTCACCGTCTCACTACACACCATATCTACTTGTCCGTCCTTCCTTACTTGTCTATCCTTCCTCACCGTCTCACTACACACCGTATCTACTTGTCCGTCCTTCCTCACCGTCTCACTACACACCGTATCTACTTGTCCATCCTTCCTCACCGTCTCACTACACACCGTATCTACTTGTCCGTCCTTCCTCACCGTCTCACTACACACCGTATCTACTTGTCCGTCCTTCCTCGCCGTCTCACTACACACCGTATCTGCTTGTCTGTCCTTCCTCACCGTCTCACTACCCACCGTATCTACTTCTCCGTCCTTCCTCACCGCCTCACTACCCACCGTATCTACTTGTCCGTCCTTCCTCACCGTCTCACTACCCACCGTATCTACTTGTCCGTCCTTCCTCACCGTCTCACTACACACCGTATCTACTTGTCTATCCTTCCTCACCGTCTCACTACACACCGTATCTACTTGTCTGTCCTTCCTCACCGTCTCTCTACACACTGTACGTATTTGTCTATCCTTCCTCACTGTCTCACTACACACCGTATCTACTTGTTTGTCCTTCCTCACCGTCTCACTACACACCGTATCTACTTGTCTGTCCTTCCTCACCGTCTCACTACACACTGTATCTACTTTTATACTATCTGCCCCATTCTCGGCCCCATCACTCCAGTTTCTACTCCCCTGACAAATTAGTTTAAACCCTCCACAACATCTCTACCAAACCCACCCACAGTGATATTGGTTCACCTCAGGTTCAGATGTAAACCAACATCCCTTCGACTGCTCTCTACTCTGCAGATGTCGGGTTTCCTAATGTGGATTCTACTGAACTACTTTGTCAGTCCCGAAGAGGGGTCTCAGCCCAAAATGTCTTATTATCCTATCTTTTTATAATAAAATTGCCTGCCCCAGCCTCCTAAATTAAAACCTGAATCCATATCTTTTACCAAAAGCATCTTAAATTGTAAGTGCACTCTTCTGAAGCATCCCTATAGCCACACGTTTATTGACCAATTATTGTGTTTCTAAACTCACAGCGTGCGGAACAGAGATTATAAACGTTGAAATCCGGCTCTTTAACCATCAACAATCGACAACGTAGTGGGGGGAGCTAAAGATGGTACCAGAGGTTTTTGCAGACACAGGCAATGTCTTCCCGTACATCCAGAAAACAGCTTCTTTTTCTCTTCTCGTGTCTCTTGTTAAGGTGGCTGTGGTCCTGACGGAGTCCGTGATCTACAGCTGTTCTCAAACTGAGGTTTTTCACAGGGACGGGTTCTCACTCTCGGACTTGCTGAGCAGCCAGCTCTTTCAGCATCCCGAGTGTGGCCTGGAAGATGTGACCCTTTGTGGTGTGGCCCTACCGATGACCCAATTCCTCACTGATGTCACCGACTGAAGTGTGGTGGCAGATTGAGACAGTAGACACTCTCTCGATTGTGAGAGTCTGACGGTGTCCGGGTCAGGGAGTCAGATTATGCGAGCTGTTGGTGTTACCTCTCACTGTTGCAGGAGCGATACCCCTCTCCCTTGCTTGTGAGAGAGAGCCAGTCTGAGATGGTAAAGTGTTGGGACAGACAGAAGCTTTTGATGGACTCTAGATCTTGGTATCAACAAGGTGTGGGAGGGTATGAACCAAGGGTGTTTAATTGGGATTGGTGTAGACGGGTACCTGATAGTCAGCATGGACGGGATGGGCCAAAAGGCCTGTCAGTGCTACAAGTTTTCACGGTTCCAATAGTTTCAAAGTTTGAAGTAAATTACCAATGTACATACAGGATATGTTGTCAGACACAGTGTCACAGAGAAATACAATAGAATCAATGAAAAACTACACACAGATAAAGACCGACAAACAACCAATGTGAAAAGACAAACTGTGTAAATATATAAAAACACGAACAGATGGATAGACATAGTGCCTTGAAAAAGTATCCTGCCCCATAACAATTCTGAAATTTTCCTGTCTCACTTTCTAAATTTAAACTCTATTGAAGTAGGATTTTTGAGCAAATCTATAAAACAGTGTGCATCATGTCAAATCAAAAGAAAAAATCCAAAACTTGTCAACAATTCACTAAAAATTAAAAACCAAAATTGTGAGGCTAAAAGAGCATTCCTCCCCTTTGTAATTACTACACTGACTTTCTTCCGGTGCAATACATTACCTTACCAACTTACCCAACCTGCTGATATAGAAAATTGGAGGATCACCTGTTTTCCATGAATTCATAAGAATAAGTACCCCAACTCTCTGTCAGGTCCAAATATCCGGAAGATTTTCAACAGAACAAACCAAAAAGAAGTCAATAGCGCATTCAAGACAAGTCAGGGAAATGATAATAGAGAAGCACAAATCAGGGGAAGGGTGCAAGACCATCCCAAAGGCACTGAACATACCTCAGAGCACAGACAGTCCATGGCTAAACCACAGCCACACTGTCTCGGTCTGGCTGTCCCCTCAGAACTCAGTCACCGGATAAGATTGGCACTTGAAAGGGAGGCTCCTGTCAAGCCAACAAAAACACAGTTCAAAGTACATTTACTATCAAAGTATGTATAAATTATACAGCTTTGAGATTTGTCTCCATATAGGCAGCCATGAACAAGAAACCTGTAACAATCCATAAAAAAGACCAACTAACACCCAAAGCACAAAATGAGAGGAAAAGACCAAACACAAATCATGCAAACAACAAAAGCAAACAACATAAGCAAGCAACAGCATTCAAAATGAAAGTGAGTCCGTGGACCCGAAGCCCAGAGCCGGCCCACAGCCTCAGCCTCAATGCAGCAGCAAACAGAACCAGCCAGACCCTTGCTTCTGGTCCCAACAACCTGCGATTTCAATCGATCTGTCCCAGCGTTTCAATTGTCCAATCTCCCAAATCAGGATTTGGGCCCTGTCACTTCGCTACGGCCCATATCCTACCTTTCCAAATAGGCCACACTCTTACAGTGATCAGACCTCGTCTCAGTTTATGTGGACGAGCTCCGAAACCCCGCTCCACTCCCCAAGCCCAGACTCAGTCTCGACCTCGTTCTGACTACTTCTCCTCGAACATGACTCGACCTCTCTCCGAATCCATCTCACACACACACACCTCGATTCTCGAGTCAGCCTCGCCTTTCCTTGCCTCTTCATTATTTACAGTGAATGTTTACCACAATGTTCCACAGAAAAAGTGTTATTAATAAAGTCTTCAGAAGAGCCATCTTAAACTGAAGCCACCCTGTCACTCTGAGTGAGCTGCAGAACTCAGTGACTGCAACTGGAGATGAAGTTCATGGCTCCACAATCTCTAAAGCCTTCCACAAAAACGGTAATTATGGAAGAGTGACAAGGGAGAAGTCTTGGCTAAAAAAAACATATCCTTGCCCACAAAGCTAATACAAACTTATCCTAAAAGAATATTGCCAATATCACCAGCTGTGAGAAATGTTTCAACTAAGTACAGAGCGAAGGGGGATGTATACTTTTGAACTGCTGGCTTCTCAGGTTTTGAATTCTTAATCTTTTAAACTTTACAATTTTACGTTTTTCCCAGCTGCACTGTGAAAAAAGGAGCATGTGATTCACAAATAAAAACTCTCAGATAAATTGATCTAAATTGCTGGTTGCAATAAACATGAATGTGAACAAAATGTTGGGTGCTGAATTCTTCTACAAGGATCATGGACGATGTATATTGAGACAATATAATATCTAAGCATCAGAGTGTTAAATCCATCTGGGTAGAGATGAGGAATAGTAAAGGAAAAAATCACTGGTGGGAGTTGTCTATCGGCCACTGAAAAATAACACTACAGTGGCACAGGCAATAAACACAGAAATATCTGAGGCATGTAAGAATGGAACAGCAGTTTTCATGCAGGACTTTAACTTGCAAATCGACTGGGTGGATCAAGTTGGTCGAGGCACTCTTGAGGAGGGCTTCATAGAATGTACCCATGACAGGCTTCTTGAAATACATGTTACTGAAACTACAAGGGAATGCGCTATCTTTGATCTGGTCTTGTGCAATGAGATGGGTAAAAATAGTGATCTTTTAGTTAGGGATCCACTTGCAAAGAGTGATCACAGAACGACCGAGTTTCTCATACAAATGGAGGGTGCAATAGTTCAATCTAAAACCAGTACATTGTGCCTAAACAATGGAGACTGCAGTGCAATGAGGGAGGATTTGGCTTGTGTAGACTGGGAACACAGGCTATATGGTGAGACAGCGGAGGAACAGTGGGAGAGATTTTTCAGGGTGCTCGAAAGCATATTGAGTTGAAAGCAAGGGTGGGGAAAGTCAGCTTTGGATAACGAAGGAAATAAAAGGCACCAAACTTAAAGCTTGTGCGTACAAAGTCTCCAAGAGTTGTGTGAAACTGGAAGATTGGGAAAACTTTAAAAAGCAACAAAGAACCACGAAGTAAGCAATAAAGAAATAGAAGCAATATTATCAAAATAAAGTAGCATAAAATATAAAAATGGATAGTAAAAGCTTTTATAATTATACAAAGCAGAAAAGGGTGGCTAAAGTGAACATTGGTCTCATGGAGGATGAGAAAACTGAATTGCTATTGGGGAATGAGGAAATGGCCGAGGCTTTGAATGACTATTTTATCTTCATGGTGGAGAACACATCTAACATGCCAAAGAGAGATATGGATGTGATGGGAGGCGAGGAACATCTGTACAACAGCTATCAATAAAAGAGACTGCGGTAAGCGAACATGTGCGGGTGGAGACAGGCAAGTCCCCTTGTCTTGAAGGAATGCATCCCAGGGTACTGAATGAAATGGCAGTAGTAGAGGCTTTGGTGATAATTTACCAAAATTGTCTGGACTCTGTTCAGGTCTCAGCAGATTGGAAGACAGTGAATATCATACCACTGTTCAAGAAAAGGATGTAGGCAAAAGGCAGGTATCTATAGGCCAGTTAGTTTAACATCTCTAGTCGGGAAAATGCTTGAAGCTAACATTTAAGAAATAGCGAGGTATCTGGAAAGTAATGGATCCTTCAGGCAGACACAGCATGAATTCGGCAAAGGCAGGTCTTGTTTGACAAAGTTACTAGAATTCTCTGAGGATATAATGAGCACAGTGGGTAGAGGGGATCAGATGGACATTGTCTACATAGACTTCCAGAAGGCATTTGATAAGGTGTTGCATAAAAGACTTATTCATAAGATAAGGATGCATAAAGCTGGGCGATGTATGAGCATGGATAGAAGATTGGTTAACTAATAGAAAGCAAAGAGTTGGGATACATGGGTGTTACTCTGGTTGGCAGTGGTGAGTGGTATGTCACAGGGGTCAGTGCTGGGCCCACAATTGTTCATGATATACATTAATGATCTGGAGAAGTGTAGTTTATCTAAGTCTGTAGATGATGCTAAATTGAGTGAAAAAGCAAATTGTGAGGAAGATTGGGAGAGTCTGCAAAGAGATATAGATAGGTTAAGTGAGAGGGCAAGGGTCTGGGAGATAGAGTACAATGTTGGTAAATGCAAGTTCATTATTCATCCATGTTGGAAGGAAAAATTGAAGATCAGATCATTATTTAAATGGTAAAAATTGCAGCTTGTTGTTGTGCAGAGGGACTGGGGAGTGCATGTGCATGAATCACAAAAGGCTGGTTTGCAGGAGCAGCAGCCTATCAAGAAGGCAAGTGGAATGTTGACCTTCATTGCTGGAGGGATTGAATTTAAGAGCAGGGTGGTTATGCTGCAACTGTACAATGTACTGGTAAGGCTACACTGGAGTATTGCATGCAGTTCTGGTCTCCTTACTTGAGGAAAGATAGACTGGCTTTGGAGGTGGTGCAGGAGAGGCTCACTAGATAGATTTCAGAGGTGAGGGGGTTAGACTATGAGGAGAGATTGACTCACCTGGGACTGTACTCACTGGAATTCAGAAGAACGAGAGGAAATCTTATAGAAATATATAACATTATGAAAGCGATAGATAAGATTGTGGCAGGAAAGTTGTTTCCATTGGTAGGTGAGACTAGAACGAGGAGACATAGCCTCAAGATTTGGGGAGTAGATTTAAGAGGGAGATGAGGAGGAACTGCTTTTCCCAGAGAGTGGTGAATCTGTGGAATTCTCTACCCAATGAAGCAGTAGAGGCTACCTCAGTAAATATATTTAAGACAAGGTTGGATAGATTTCTGCATGGTAGGGGAATTAAGGGTGATGGGGAAAAGGCAGGTAGGAGGAGATGAGTCCATGGCCAGATCAGCCATGATCTTATTGAATGACAGAGCAGGCTCGACAGGCCAGATGGCCGACTCCTGCTCCTATTTCTTATGCATTGTAGATAAATAGATAAATAAATAATACCGAGAACACGAGGTGTAGAGTCCTTAAAAGTGAGTCCAAAGGTTGTGGAATCAGTTTAGGATGGAGGCAAGTGAAGTTATCCACTCTGATTCAGCAGCCTGATGGTTGAAGGGTAACAACTGTTCTTGAACTAGTGATGTGAGATGCAAGACTCCTGTATCTCCTGCCCAATAGAAGCAGTGGGAAGAGACCATAGTCTGGGTGGTAGGAGTCCGTGATCATGGATGCTGCTTTATTCTATCAACACTCCTTGTAGATGTGCTCAGTGGTGGGGAGAGCTTTTCCTGTGATAGTCTGGGCTGACCCCACCACTTTTAACAGGCTTCTCCGTCCTTGTGTACTGGTGTGGGACTGGGACAAATCAGTCTTGAGGGGCTGGGACATCTTCTGCTCCTGGTGTGTTGTCTTCTTGCATAATGAGATGAGGGGCCTCAGGAGGTAACACTGGAGCAGAGTCCTGGTTTCATTCCATGCACTGATCAGCAGATTAAATGGCCACAGAAAACTGCCACTGGGGGAATGTGGAGACAATAACGTGTGATTAGGGTAGGATCAGTGTCAATGGTGTTTGATGGTCAGCAGGTACCCAGTGGGCCAAAGAGCCTGTTTCTGTGTTGTATGACTATGATTCTTACTCCCTTCCTCCCTCACCTCCGCTGTCTTTCACTTTCTCACTCTCCCAATGCCACTCCCCTCGAACACCTCAATGCATTGTTTTTGACCTGTGACCTTTCATCAAATGTGACCTGTGTCTATGATGTGAAAACCCCTCTGTTCTCAGTCTTTTTGCATCCGGTGGCAAACAGGAGAACAGAACAGGGCAGAATTAACCAGTGGGATGTTCCTATTGGAACTGTAATGGCCACAGAAGCAGAGTGAATAATTTGTAATGTTTTGCAGAGAAATTGAATATTCAGCCCAACAAACTGCATGGCATCTCTCTGACCCTCTGCTTTCTCTCCCACCCCCCCCCCCCACCCCATCTCTCCCTGTACCACCTCACCACCACATTCAGGAACTCCGCTCACTTCCGTGGGTGACTTTGCATCTCTGGCTTTCAATACGTGACACCTGCGTGAGTGAAATGAACAGTCCATTGTTCTCAATCTGTGTGTTTTTGTTGCCAATGATTTCCTGTTGTTTGCCTCCCACCCTTCAGAAAGAGTGGAGTGGCATTAACAATTTTCCATTCCTCCAAAACCAGTCCAGAATCTAGTGATTGTTGAAAGATCACTACTAATGCCTCCACAATCATTTCAGCCACCACTTTCAGAACCCTGGGGTGTAATCCATCTGGTCCAGGTGACTTATCGACTTTCAGACCTTTCACCTACCCAAACACCTTCTCCTTAGTAATGGCTTAGAACTTATTTCTGGCATACTGACTGCAATCTTTCACAGTGAAGACCTACACAAAATACTTATTAAGTTTGTCCACCTTTCTTATTCCACATTACAACCTTTCCAGCATCATTTTCCACTCTTGTCTGTACTGCACTCTTCAATTATCTGAAAAAGCTTTTGGTTCCTTCTTTTATATTATTTCATCGATTCTCCTTATTCTTTTTTTCTATTGCCTTCGCTTGGTTTTTAAAGTCCTCTAGATTCCACTAAACATTGCTTTATTCTGTGCCCTCTCTTTTGCTTTTATCCTGTCTTTGACTTCCCTTTTCAGCCACATTTGCCTCACCCTCCCTTTACAATATTTCTTCATCTTTGGTATTTATCTATCCTGCAACTTCTGAATTACTCCCAGAAACTCCAGCCATTGCTGCTCTGCCAACACCACTGATGATGTCCGCTTCCAATCAACTTTGATCAGCTCCTCTCTCATGCCTCTGTAGTTCCCTTTACTCCACTGTAATACTGATACATCTGATTTTAGCTTCTCCCTCTCAAACTGCAGGGTGAATTCTATCATATCATGATCACTGCATCATTACATAACACCTAGACCTGTCTTTTCCTCTGTCGGCTCAATACAAACTGGGGATGTGAGGGGTAAGTGTTTTACTCAGAGTGATGGATGCCTGGAATGTGCTGCCTGGTGTGGTGGTAGAGTCAAATACACGAGAGGTTTTGAAGAGATGTTTAGATAGACACATGGATGTGTGGAAGATGTTGGGATATGGACATTCTGTAGGTTGGAGGGATCAGTCTGTTTGATTTGCTTTTAGCCGTATCGGCACAACATTATGGGCTGAAGGAGCTGTTCCTGTGCTTTACTGTTCTGTTTTACGTCTGTGTCCTTCAGTGGCCCAGTGAGAGTCCTGACCTTCACTCGATCAAACATCACTGGCAAGACGACAATAAAACTGTCTACTGCCACTCCCCAACTAATCTGGCACAGCTTGAGCAAATTTGCAGGGGTTAATGGGCAAATCTCGCTCCATTACGTTGAGCAAAGCGAATAAAGACTAATCTAAAAAGATTATTGGCTGTAATAGCTGTGAGAGGTGGTTCAGTTAAGTACTGAGCAAACGGGATGAATATTTAGACTAATGACGTTTCAGTTTTTGAATTTTTAGTTTCACCATACTTCAACGTTTTCCTTGCTTTTTTGGCTCCATTGTGAAAAAAGGAGCACATGATTCACAAATAAAAATTTTCAGTTAAATTAATCAATATCCCTTGTTGCAATACACATTAAGGTGAACAAGGTGTTGGGATCAGTTTAGTATTGAGGTGAGTGAAGTTATCCTCACTGGTTCAGCAGCCTGATGATTGAAGGGTAAGAACTGTTCTTGACCTGGTGGAGTGAGACCCAAGGCTCCTGTACCTTCTGCCCAATGGAAGCAGTGAGAAGACAGCACGGACTGGATGGGGGTCACTGATGATGGATGCAGCTTTCTTATGTCAATGACCTTCTTGATGTGCTCAATGGTGGGGAGGACTGTTTCTGTGTTGTCTGACTCTGTGACTCACACTCTCTCTCCCTCCCCCCCCCCTCACCTCAACTGTCTTTCACTTCCTTCCTCTCTGCTTTCTCCACCCCCAACACTTCACATTGTGCCAATGCCTCTTGATTCAACCTGTGACCTTTCACGAAATGTGACCTGTGTCTCTGATGTGAAAACCCCTCTGTTCTCAGTCTGTTTGCATCCGGTGGCAAACAGCAGAACCGAACAGTGCAGAATTAACCAGAGGGATGTTCCTGTTGGAACTGTAATGGCCACAGAAGCAGAGTGAATAATTTGGAATGTTTTGCAGAGAAATTGAATATTCAGCCCCACAAACTGCATGGCATCTCTCTGACCCTCTCCTTTCTCTCCCCCCTCCCACCCCACCTCTCCCTGTACCACCTCACCACCTCATTCAGGAACTCCGCTCACTTCCGTGGATGAATTTGCATCTGTGGCTTTCAATACGTGATACCTGTGTGAGTGAAATGAACAGTCCATTGTTCTCAATCTGTGTGTTTTTTGTTGCCAATGATTTCCTGTTGTTTGCCTCCCACCCTTCAGAAAGAGTGGAGTGACATTTACAATTTTCCATTACTCCCAAACCATCCCAGAATCTAGTGATTGTTGAAAGATCGCTACTAATGCCTCCACAATCATTTCAGCTACCTTTCAGAACACTGGTGTGTAGTCCATCCGGTCCAGCTGACTTACCGACTTTCAGACCTTTCACATATCCAATCACCTTCTCCTTAGTAATGGCAACTGAACTCATTTCTGGCATACTGACTGCATCTTTCACAGTGACGACCAACACAAAATACTTACTAAGTTTGTCCACCTTTTTTATTCCACATTACAACCTCTTCAGCGTCATTTTCCACTCTTGTCTTTACTGCACTCTTCGATTATCTGAAAAAGATTTTATTTTCTTCTTTTATATTATTTCATCAATTCTCCTTATTCCTTTCTTTATTGCCTTCACTTGGTTTTTAAAGTCCTCTAGATTCCACTAATTATTGCTTTACTCTGTACCCTCTGTTTTGCTTTTATCCTGTCTTTGACTTCTGTTTTCAGCCACAGTTGCCTCACCCTCCCTTTACAGTATTTCTTCATCTTTGGTATTTATCTATCCTGCAACTTCTGAATTACTCCAGGGAACTCCAGCCATTGCTGCTCTGCCAACACCCCTGATGATGTCCCCTTCCAATCAACTTTGGCCAGCTCCTCTCTCATGCCTCTGTAGTTCCCTTTACCCCACTGTAATACTGATACATCTGATTTTAGCTTCTCCCTCTCAAACTGCAGGGTGAATTCTATCATATCATGATCACTGCGCCATTACACAACACCTAGACCTGTCTTTTCCTCTGTCGGCTCAATACAAACTGGGGATGTGAGGGGTAAGTTTTTTACTCAGAGGGTGATGGATGCCTGGTGTGGTGGTAGAGTCAAATACACGAGAGGCTTTGAAGAGATGTTTAGATAGACATATGGATGTGTGGAAGATGTTGGGATATGGACATTCTATTGGTTGACGGGATTAGTCTGTCTGATTTGCTTTGTAGCTGGATTGGCATAACATTACTGGCTGAAGGAGATGTTTCTGTGCTTTACTGTTCTATGTTTTATGTCCGTGTCCTTGAGTGGCCCAGTTAGAGTCTTGACCTTCACTCGATTGAATATCTCTGGCAAGACGACAATAAAACTGTCTACTGCCACTCCCCAACTAATCTGACACAGCTTGAGCAAATTTGCAGGGGTTAATGGGCAAATCTCGCTCCACTACATTGTGCAAAGTGAATAAAGATTTATGTGAAAAGACTATTGGCTGTAATAGCTGTGAGAGGTGGTTCAGTTTAGTACTGGGCAAACGCGATGAATATTTAGACTAATGATGTTTCAGTTTTTGAATTTTTAATTTCACCATACTTCAACGTTTTCCTTGCTTTTTTGGCTCCATGGTGAAAAAAGGAGCACGAGATTCACAAATAAAAAAAATTAATCAATATCCCTTGTTGCAATACAAATTAAGGTGAACAAGGTGTTGGTATCAGTTTAGTATTGAGGTGAGTGAAGTTATCCTCACTGGTTCAGCAGCCTAATGATTGAAGGATAGTAACTGTGCTTGACCTGGTGGTGTGAGACCCAAGGTTCCTGTACCTCCTGCCCAATGGAAGCAGTGAGAAGAGAGCACGGTCTGGATGGGGGTCACTGATGATGGAAGCAGCTTTCTTGGGTCAATGACCTTCTAGATGTGCTCAATGGTGGGGAGACCTGTTTCTGTGTTGTCTGACTCTGTGACTCACACTCTTTCTCTCTCCCCCCCACCTCAACTGTCTTTCACTTCCTTCCTCTCCGCTTTCCCCACCCCCAACACCTCACATTGTGCCAATGCCTCTTGCTTCAACCTGTGACCTTTCACCAAATGTGACCTGTGTCTCTGATGTGAAAACCCCTCTGTTCTCAGTCTGTTTGCATCCGGTGGCAAACAGGAGAACAGAACAGGGCAGAATTAACCAGAGGGATGTTCCTGTTGGAACTGTAATGGCCACAGAAGCAGAGAGAATAATTTGGAATGTTTTACGGAGAAACAGAATATTCAGCCCCACAAACTACATGGGCATCTCTCTGACCCTCTCTCACCTCACCACACCCCCCCCCCCCCACCTTTCTGTCTCACTGTCCGTATCAGCTCAGCACCCTATTCCAGGAACTCATCTCAGTTCTGTTAGTGGGTGAATTTGCATCTGTGGCTTTCAACATGTGATACCTGCGTGAGTGAAATGAACAGTCCATTGTTCTCAATCTGTGTGTTTTTTCTTGCCAATGATTTCCTGTTGTTTGCCTCCCACCCTTCTTAAAGAGTGGAGTGACATTTACAATTTTCCATTCCTCCCAAACCATCCCAGAATCTAGTGATTGTTGAAAGATCACTACTAATGCCTCCACAATCATTTCAGCTACCTCTTTCAGAACCCTGGGGTGTAGTCCATCCGGTCCAGTTGACTTATCGACTTTCAGACCTTTCACGTATCCAATCACCTTCACCTTCGTAATAGCAACTATACTGACTTCTGCCCTCTGACACTCGAATTTCTGGCTGACTGATGGTGCCTTTCACAATGAAGGCAAATACAAAATACTTATTAAGTTTTTCCGCCTTTCTTAATACTGCATTATGACCTCTCCAGTGTCATTTTCCACTTGTCTCTATTTTACTTTTTGCATACCTGAAAAACCTTTTGTTTTCTTCTTTTAAGTTACTGGCTAATTAACCTTCACATTTAGTCTTTTGTCGTTATTGCTTTTTTTATTGCCTTCATTTAGTTTTTAAAACCTTCCAGCTTCCCACTAATTATTGATTTACTGTATGCCCTTGCTTTCGATCTTATGCTGTCAATGACTTCCCTTTTCAGCCACAGTTGCCTCATCTTCCCTTTGCAATATTTCTTTATCTTTGGTATTTATCTATCCTGCATTTCCAAATTACTCCCAGAAACTCCAGCCATTGCTGCTCTGCCATCATCCCTGATAATGTCTCCTTCCAATCAACTTTGGCCAGCTCCTCTCTCATGCCTCTGTAGTTCCCTTTACCCCACTGTAATACTGATACATCTGATTTTAGCTTCTCCCTCTCAAACTGCAGGGTGAATTCTATCATATCATGATCACTGCGTCATTACACAACACCAAATCCAGGCGTCTTTTCCCTGGCGGGCTCAACCACGAGCTGCTTTAAAAAGCCATCTCATAGGCATTCTACAAATTCCTTCTTTTGGGATCCAACACCAGCATGATTTTCCCAATCTACCTGCAAATTGAAACCCCCATGGTTATCATTACATTGTCCTTTTTACATGCCCTTCCTATCTCCTGTTGCAATTTGTTGTCTACATCCTAGATACTGTTCTGAGGCTTGTGTAAATAGAATTGGAATTGACCTTACAACCTTCATATACACGAGTAAAAGTCTTATGTAGGGCTCTCAATACCAGTAACTGTGGTGTTAACTGTTCAGGCTAACAATATGGCTTCTCTGTATTGTTATAATGAAATGGCTTCTCTGTAATGTTACTTAATGCTGTAATGGGTTTCTGTATCTGGAATGTTTGGGTTATAACTGTAGCTAAGGGGGGAACTAGCCAATCGAGAATTGTTATACTATCTTGTATCTGTGAGCTGAGCAGGAGTTCACGGTCTTTTTTCGGGAGGCGAGCGAGGAGGATGACGTGTGAGGAGAGGACAGCGGTTCCAGGACAGTGGATACTGGATGTCGTCGGTTAGGACGGTGGCCGAAGGCTCGGAAGGTCGTTGTGGATGGAACCGGAGGCGTGAGCTCCAACGTATTAAAATATTATGTGCACAAACTGATGAACTTACTGATTTGGCGTTTTTAGGTTATCTGTTTCTACTAACCCATCACTAGGAAATAACTATAAAGTTGTAATTATTTACTCACCTTTGGTGTATTGTCTGATATTTGTGTTGCGGGTGTGTATGGGGGGGGGGGCATTACACCGTATTTACACCGAAGTATTTTACTATTGGTGGGGCGATTGCGGTTCACCCTAGGTGAATGGGGGTAAATTGGGGGCACAGATGCTACACTTGCAAGCAGAACTAGAGCCACAACTGTACTTACACCTCCTCCCTCAGTACCGTTCAGGGCCCTAAAAAGTCCTTCCAGGTGAGCTGAGTCTGTTGGAGTCATCTACTGTATCCGGTGCTCCTGGTGTGGCCTCCTGTATACCAGAGAGCCCCAATGAAAATTGGGAGACCGCTTCATCGAGCACCTACTTTCTGTCCGAAAATAAAAGCAGGATTTCCCAGTGACCACCCCTTTCAATTCTGCTTCCCATTCCCATTCCAACAGATCAGTCCATGGCAACTTCTACTGTCGTGATGAGGCCACACTCAGGCTGGAGAGCAACACTTTATATTCTGTCTGGGAGCATCCAACCAGATGGCATGAACATCGATTTCTCGAACTTCCCCTCACTCACTCACATACACACACACACACACACACACACACACACTCATACACTGATACACAGAGACAACACACACACACCTACCTATCGGATGAAGGGATGTAATTCTCATCCTTGGGGTCATCGAAGAATTAGTAAACTTCATCGGAATCCACCTCACTCAGTTCCTCCACGCAGTCATTGTTACTGAGGGGTAGAGGATATGGGAGATGAGGGGAGGGAGGCAGGAAGGTGGCAGAACAACTTGAGTGTGTGATGGGATAGTGTGGAGGGAGATTCACTCTGTGTCTGACCGCGGGAATGTGTGATGGGACAGTGTAGAGGGAGCTTCGCTCTGTGTCTGACCCCGGGAGTGTGTGATGGGACGGTGTGGAGGGAGATTCACTCTGTGTCTGACCCCGGGAGTGTGTGATGGGACAGTGTGGAGGGAGATTCACTCTGTGTCTGACCCCGGGAGTGTGTGATGGGACAATGGGGAGGGAGATTCACTCTGTGTCTGACCCTGGGAGTGTGTGATGGGACGGTGTGCAGGGAGATTCACTCTGAGTCTGACCCCGGGAGTGTGTGATGGGACAGTGTGGAGGGAGATTCACTCTGTGTCTGACCCCGGGAGTTTGTGATGGGATGGTGTGGAGGGAGATTCACTCTGTGTCTGACCCCGGGAGTGTGTGATGGGATGGCATGGAGGGAGATTCACTCTGCGTCTGACCCCGGGAGTGTGTGATGGGACGGTGTGGAGGGAGATTCACTCTGTGTCTGACCCTGGGAGTGTGTGATGGGACGGTGTGGAGGGAGATTCACTCTGTGTCTGACCCCGGGAGTGTGTGATGGGACGGTGTGGAGCGAGATTCACTCTGTGTCTGACCCCGGGAGTGTGTGATGGGACGGTGTGGAGGGAGATTCACTCTGTGTCTGACCCCGGGAGTGTGTGATGGGACGGTGTGGAGGGAGATTCACTCTGTGTCTGACCCCGGGAGTGTGTGATGGGACGGTGTGGAGCGAGATTCACTCTGTGTCTGACCCCGGGAGTGTGTGATGGGACGGTGTGGAGGGAGATTCACTCTGTGTCTGACCCCGGGAGTGTGTGATGGGACGGTGTGGAGCGAGATTCACTCTGTGTCTGACCCCGGGAGTGTGTGATGGGACGGTGTGGAGGGAGATTCACTCTGTGTCTGACCACGGGAGTGTGTGATGGGACGGTGTGGAGGGAGATTCACTCTGTGTCTGACCCCGGGAGTGTGTGATGGGACGGTGTGGAGGGAGCTTCACTCTGTGTCTGACCCCGGGAGTGTGTGATGGGATGGTGTGGAGGGAGCTTCACTCTGTGTCTGACCCCGGGAGTGTGTGATGGGACGGTGTAGAGGGAGATTCACTCTGTGTCTGACTCCTTTTTTTTCCTTCTTTTTTTTCTTTTTTTTTCAAAATCCTTTATTACAAATATCGGTGCTATACAATATATACAAATCAGTGGCAAACACAATTACTAAACTAGAAATAGACAATAAACATTACACCAAAATGTTGCCATCTCTATCCACGATGGCATTTACACCCCGCGGAGCCTAACGGTCTCGAAACTCCTCTAACGTCGCCCTGGACTGCGCGTGTTCTTTTTCAATATTTACCCGGGCAGGAACATACCCCCTAAACATTGCCAGGCAGTCTGCCCGGGGAGATCCTCCCGCCACCCGTTTCCAAGACCCTCGGATGGCGGATTTCGCCAGCCCCAGGAGCAAGTTGACTAGGACATCCTCATCCCTCCATGCCCCCTTCCTTACTGGATGACCATATATAAACAGGGTGGGGCTAAAATGCAGCCAGAAGGCGAGAAGCAGCCCACGCAAATACGCAAAAAGAGGCTGCAGCCTCGCACACTCCATGTACATGTGGTACACGGTCTCCTCCAGCCCGCAGAAGTGGCATGCGGGTGGGAGATCCATGTACAAACTAAAAAACTTATTGCAGGACACCGCTCTATGCAGCACCCTCCAGCCGAGATCCCCCAGGTGCATGGGAAGAACCCCCTTGCAAAGGGACTTCCAGTGGGGACTCTCCTCACCTCCGGGTGGAAAGACCGACCGCCATGGCGTGTCGGGACGGTGGACAAGGGCAAGGAAGTGGAGGGTGTAGAGCAGCAGCCCATACAAATACCTCCTACTTGCATCCCTGAATGGGACTGTGGGTATCGATGGGAGACAGCTCAAGTTGTGTGGACACGGCTCCCGGAGAAGATTGCGGGGTCTGGGCCGGACAAGCAGTTCGGCCTGAGTCGGTCCACACAACTGAGCCGCACTGACATCCACTGAGGTAGGGCAAGGGTCGGCCAGGACCCCGCCCTCCGCCTGAGGAGGGGATTCCCGGCCTGAGGCGACCATGTTCCAGACTCTCAGTAGGTCCTGATAGAAGCCGGGCAGACTCCGCAAAGCAGTACGGCTGACGCCCGCCGGTGGTAGCCGCATGTCTTCGTGAAGATAGCAGCCCCTCCGGAGGAAGAAAGTCGCCAATACGTGCCACCTGGGAGGGTGCTCGGCGTTCAGGAATCTCTGCAGAGTCCTGAGGTGGAGAGCCGCCAGTCACGTTCGAACGCACACCAGCGACTGTCCGCCCTCTCCCACTGGGAGACTCAAGACCGCTGCAGAGACCCAGTGTTTCCTGTTGCCCCAGAAGAAGTCCACTAACTTCCTCTGCATTCTTGCAACAAACGGGGCAGGAGAGGCCAAGGTGACCATCCGATACCACAACATGGAGGCCACCAGCTGGTTTATGACCACCACCCTGCCTCGATAGGAAAGCACCCTGAGAAGGCCTGACCAGCGCCCCAGCCGAGCCATGTCTTTCGTCTCCAGGTCCTGCCAGTTCGCCAGCCAGGTCTCCCCAGAAGGAGTCAGGTAGACTCCCAGATAGAGGAGACGTCTAGTGCTCCACTCAAAAGCTCTCATCTCCTCCGGCAGGGAGTCCACCTGCCACTGATCCAATAAGAGTCCGGAACATTTCGCCCAGTTGATCCTAGCGGAGGATGCTGCCGAGAAAACTTCTTGGCACTCGCGCATCCTCCGCAGGTCATTGGGATCTGTCATCGTGAGGAGTACATCGTCGGCGTAGGCCGAGAGGACGACCTCCATGTCCGGTTCATGCAGAACCAGACTTGTCAGCCTTCGCCGTAGGAGGCTCAGGAATGGCTCGACACAGATCGCGTACAATTGACCGGACATGGGGCATCCCTGACGTACTCCTCTCCTGAAGGGAATGGGCGCTGCCAGTGATCCATTGACCTTAACAAGGCACTCCACGGCAGAGTATAGGAGCCGAACTCGGGCCACAAAATGTGGTCCGAGCCCAAAGGCCTGCAGAGTGCCCACCATGAAACTGTGGTCTACCCGGTCAAACGCCTTCTCCTGGTCAAGAGAGAGAAACGTTACCCGGGACCCAGTCTCCTGCTGCAGGTGGATCAGGTCCCGTACTAGGTGGACAATGTCCTGGATGGAGCGGCCCGGGACCGTGTAAGATTGGTCAGGGTGAATCACCTGTCTCAGTACTGAACCAAGACGGTTGGCCATTGCCCGGGCTAAGATCTTGTAGTCCGCGCACAAGAGGGAGACCGGGCGCCAGTTCTTTAGCAGGCGAATGTCTCCCTTCTTGGGCAGCAGGACCACAACAGCTCTCTGCCATGAGAGGGGCATTTCCCCGGTGGCTAGGCTCTCCCCTAGAACAAGGCTGTAATCGACTTCCAGGACATCCCAAAAAGCCTGATAGAACTCCACGCTCAGACCATCTAAACCAGGGGACTTACCCCTCCGGAGTTGCCGAAGGGCAGTAGACAGCTCCTCCCGAGTCAGGGGAGCGTCCAGACGCGCTGCGTCTTCTGGGCTGACCTTTGCTAAATCTTCCCAGACCTCACTGCACGCCCCCACATTTGACGGATCTGGTGAGAATAAGGACCAATAGAAAGTGCGGACTTCTTTGATAATTTCGTCAGGATCCGTGATGGAGGAGCCATCAGCAGCCAGTAGCTCCACCAGCTGCTTTTGAACTCCCCGCCACTTCTCCAACGAGTAGAAGAAGGGTGAGCCGCGGTCCAAATCTTGCAGCATCTGGATCCGCGACCTCACATATGCACCTCGGGACTGCTGAAGCTGCAGATGCCTGAGTGCGTCCTTCTTCTCCTGGTATTCCTGCCACATTTGATGGTCTCCACCGGTCGGACCAAGACGGGACTCTAGGTCAAGCAACGCTCTCTCAAGCCGCTCAATCTCAGACCCCCGCCTCTTTGTCGACCCTCTAGTGTACTCCCGACATAAAAACCGGATGTGGGCCTTGCCAACATCCCACCACAGCCGTAGGGAGCTGAACTCTCTCCGTCTCTCTCTCCAGGTGGCCCAGAACGCTCGGAATGAATCCTGGAATCGGCTGTCCTCCAGCAGCCGGTTGTTAAAGTGCCAATACCTGGATCCCACCCGAGGGTGCAGAGGAGTAAATTCCATCCACACAAGGTGATGATCCGAGCACGACACCGGCCGCATGGAAGACGCCGACACGCGGGAGACATAAGCCCGAGAGATATACAGGCGGTCTATCCGGGAACCCCCTCCCCCCTCTAGATCTTCTGGAGAAGGCGCTAGAGTCGGGGTGAAGATTCCGCCAGCTGTCCACCAAGTCAAAGGAGCCGACTAGCTCCTTTAACTTTTTCGCCGATGCCGGGTCGCGTTGGAGGCCCGAGCGGTCTTCCACCTCGAGGGTACAGTTGAAGTCTCCCCCGAGGATGACGCAGTCCCCAGGATCGATGGAACTCAGCAAGGTGGACAGCTGACAGAATAGGCGCGTCTGCAGCACCCCGCGCCTCGGAACATACAGGTTGACAAAATGCAGCGATACTCCATCGAGGCGCACAGCCAGGTGGAGCAGACGGCCGGGCACAACATCTTGGACTCCTACGATTTCTGGCTGGAAGGTTGAGGCCAACAGGATCGCCACCCCGCGAGAGTTGGAGCTAAGGTGACTCATGTAGACCCCGCCCTGCCACTCCGGGAGCCAAGCGGACTCGTCCCCCGGGGTGGTATGGGTTTCCTGCAGGAAATTTACCGCGTATCTCCCATCCCTGAGGACTGAGAGATTGTTATATCTGCGGAGAGAGCCCCTGGTACCGTTTACATTTAAACTAGCTATGGTAAGTTTCATGTCGGGAGCACACTAGGCCTCAGCACCAGTCCCCTTCCCACTGAGAGCGGTGGCGCCCTCAGCCGCACTATCCCGAAGAAAACCAAGAACATTCTTTGCTCTCCGGGCCCGACTGCTACCATCGCTACCCTGTGACCCACCATCTCCCGAAGGAGCGAGGCTGATTTCCACCCTGATGTCCCTCACCAGGTCATCCAGAAAGGATTTCAGCTGCCGTCTGTCATTCCCTGACACAGCATTCTTCCTCCCCTTCCCCTTCCCCTTCCGTCCGAGGATGACTCGCAGGGCCTTCACCAGCCTCGGCACGCTAGGCCAGCGAAGCGAGGCTAGCTTAGGCCGATGCTTTGCACCCACGGAGGAGTGAATAAACTTTCTGATCTCCTCCACAGGTATCAATGGGGATTTTTTTCAGGAGGGGTGAGGATGTCCATTGTCTCACTATCAATAGAATCTCCCTCCAACCCCTCACTGCAGACAGATCCCCCATCTTCCTCCTCATGTGGTGTATAAGGTGGCTGCCCCTGTAACCCACACTGCACAGCGGGTACCTTCCTCATAACTTCCCGCTCCACCGTCGCATCAGTCTTATCCACAGTTGCGACGATGGAGGGAAAGTCCTCAGGGACTCCCTGCAGGCCATTAGTTGATGGGGTCGGCATGCAGGGTATATCACCCTCCCCAGGAGACAGGCATGAAGGGGACCCCAGCAGCTCTGGTCCAATGGATTCACCGGCTGCCTTATGCTGACTGTGAGAGAGCTTGGTCTCCCCCCCGCTTGTCCTATTTAATACATTTGCCTCCAGGGAGGCGCATACTGCTAAGTCCTGGGTGGAGGGCTCCAGGTCTGTTTTAGTTGTGCAAACAGGCCCAGCACTAGCTTCCTGCACAACCACACCACCCACCACAGGACTGGTGGCTACATCCGGGGATTCAGGGTTAAACACAACTTCCACCCGGATTCCCATCCCTTTCTGGGATTCCCCCAAATCTACACTCTCTGCCCTCTTGGGGGAACATTCCCTTCTCCTCTTCAAGCCGGAGGAGCACACAGGTGCGGGATTCACCGATGGAGCGTTACTCTCCGCTTCCATCACCCCGTCCGACTGTGCACTTCCCTGAGCCTCCCGCTCCACTTCAGGGCAAATGGGCGTGAACTCTGCGGTCTCGGGGACCGACTTCTTCATCTGTTCCGATTTCTTCCTCACTTTCCTTCCCCGCACAGTCTCCACCCCGTCCCTCGCCTGAACCTCCCTGCACGTAGCCTCAGGAACACTCGCCTGAACCACAGGGGTAGGAGCAGAGACTGGAACAGACGTAGGAACAGGGACAGGGTTAGAGACAGGGTCAGGGTCAGGAGCAGGGACCGGCACAGGTGTAGGAGCAGGAATGGGATCAGGGGCAGAGGTAGCTGGGGCACTAGTTCCCGAAGTGGACTCCCTGGGTTTTCGGGTGTTCGGACAATCCCTCCGAAAGTGCCCCACCTCCCCGCACGCATGGCACCGTGGGCGCTCAGAGCTCCAATACACCTGATAATCTAGCCCCTCGTGCCGGACAGTAAACCGGCCTTCAACTTCGTCCTCCTTTTCCAGCTTCATGAATACCTGTCACCGGAAAGAGATTACGGTACGGAGGGTGCGTCTCCTGAATTTGTGCCTGATGGCAGTTATTGCTGACGGTACTTGCCCCAGGCGGGCTAGTGCGGGAAGCAGGTCCTCGCTGGGGATGAAAGGTTTTACGTGACCAAGGACGATGCGTTGTGTGGGAGCTGTCATTAGCTCCATCTGTAAAAAGATGTTCTCCACCGTGATCCCTCTACTGAAGGCCCGATGCACCAACTCATCATTCCTCAGGCAAAACACTGCCTTCCCGAACTCTTTCTCAGTGGCCAAAACACCATCTCTCCCCAGCAAGTCCTCCATAGCCTGCGCGCACTTTTCCAGGGTAGTTCCAGTTCGCAAAATACATTGCACCCTGCGTTCAACTTTCACCGACCGAAACAGGGCGTTGTCCGAGGCTGGAGAGGCAGCCGCCTTGGCATAACTCCCCGAAGGCCTGCGACTCCCTGTAGACTGGTCCGGCATGTTACTTCTGTGTCCGAGTCGAGAAAGATACGGTGGTGGTGCTGCTTAGAAAGTCCTGGAGCGAGTTGAGTAACTGGCTGGAAAAGTTTGTCCTCGGCAGTACCTTGCTGGCTCCGTGCCAGAAATTCCAATGCCAGGAAAGGCTCCGTTAGTCCTGCAGAACTTCCAGGCCGTGAGAGGTCGAGACGTCTCAAATGATGTTTTGGCTCCTACACCGAACGAGAATCCCGACGATAGAGATGGAAGGAGGTTGTCCCGATGTCAGTGAGGGAACAACGGCGTTTGTCTCCGGTTTTTGGAGCGACCCGGCTTCCTGGCGAGTTGCCAGCGACCACAGCTGGGAGCTACGCAGTTAGCAGCCGTCAACGGACCCCGTCCAAACTGGCAGAAAATCTCCAAACGAAGCTTCCACGCTAAACCAGCCGCTCACTTGGATGTTCAAGAGACGTTTCAAACCAATTTCCAAGTAAATCACGACCTTCATAAAGCAGTTTTTCCTCGATTTATCCCAGCGCAATCAGAACAGCTCCTCTCTGTGTCTAACTCCGGGAGTGTGTGACGGGACGGTTTGGAGGGAGCTTCACTCTGTGTCTGACCCCGGGAGTCTGTGATGGGACGGTGTGGAGGGAGATTCACTCTGTGTCTGACCCCGGGAGTCTGTGATGGGACGGTGTGGAGGGAGCTTCACTCTGTGTCTGACCCCGGGAGTGTGTGATGGGACGGTGTGGAGGGAGATTCACTCTGTGTCTGACCCCGGGAGTGTGTGATGGGACGGAAGGGAGGGAGATTCACTCTGTGTCTGACCCCGGGAGTGTGAGATGGGATGGTGTGGAGGGAGATTCACTCTGTGTCTGACGCTGGGAGCGTGTGATGGGACTGTGCGGAGGGAGTTTCACTCTGTGTCTGACCCCGGGAGTGTGTGATGGGACGGTGTGGAGGAAGATTCACTCTGTGTCTGACCCCGGGAGTGTGTGATGGGACGGTGTGGAGGAAGATTCACTCTGTGTCTGACCCCGGGAGTGTGTGATGGGACGGTGTGGAGCGAGATTCACTCTGTGTCTGAACCCGGGAGTGTGTGACGGGACGGTGTGGAGCGAGATTCACTCTGTGCCTTCGCCCTCTCCCGCACTCCCACCCCCATTTTCCACAGGAATCTCTCCCGACACAACTCTCTGTCCACTCGTCCCTCCCCACTGATCTCCTCCTGGTACTCATCCTTCCAAGCGGAACAAGAGTCACAACTGTCCCTGCACCTCCTCCCTCACTACCATTCCTGTGAATCTGTTGGGGCCATCTACTGTATCCGGTGCTCCTGGTGTGGCCTCCTGTATATCAGAGAGACCCAATGAAAATTGGGAGACCACTTGACCAAGCACCTACAATCCATGTGCCGGAAAAAGCAGGATTTCCCAGTGACCACCCATTTCAATTCTGCTTTCCATTCCCATTCCGACATGTCAGTCCATGCTCTCCACTGTCGTGATGAGGCCACACTCAGGCTGGAGAGCAACACTTTATATTCTGTCTGGGAGCATCCAACCAGATGGCATGAACATCGATTTCTTGAGCTCCTGGTAATTGCCCCCACCCCCTTCACCATTCTCCATTCCCTTTTCCCTCTTTCACCTCATCACCTTAGCTGCCCATCACCTGCCTCAGGTGCTCCTACCCCTTCCCTTTCTCCAATGGTCTTCTACCCTCTATCAGATTCCCCCTTCTCCAGCCCTTTCACTCTTTCATCAAACTTCCCAGTTCTTTACTTCACCTCCTCCCGCTCTCCCGGTTTCACCTATCACCCACCATCTTGCACTTCCTCCTCCACTCCCCCCACCTTCTTAATCGGACTTCTCTTCTTTCTCTTCTGTCCTGATGAAGGGTCTCAGCCTGAAACGTCGACTGTTTGCTCTTTTCCACAGATGCTGCCTGAGCTGCTGTTTTCCACCAGCATTTTGTGCGTGTTGCTTTGGATTTCCAGCATCTGCAGATTGTCTCGTGTCTGTGAGTCTTCTCCTGCTCCTATTTCTATGTTCTGACATTATTCGTTGTACAAGATGTTGGTGAGGCCAGATTTGGAATACTATGCTCAGGTTTAGTCACACTGTGACAGGAACAATATCATGAAGCTGGACGGAGTGCAGAGGAGATTTACCAGGATGTTGCCAGGACTCGTGGGACTGAGTTATGGACAGAGGGTGAGCAGGTTGGAACTTTTTGTTCTGTCCCCACTGGAGTGCAGGAGAATGAGTGGTCATCTTATAGAGGTGTAGACAATCATGAGGGACATACACTCAGTGGTGGAGGGGTCTCGGGAGGTAATTCTAGAGCAGCGGGTCATGGTGGACAGTGTTGTAGAGATTAATTCAGGATAATAGGGGCAGGAATGGGACAGCAGTGATATCTCAGTGGGGATTGAGACCAGAGGAAATGTTCACCCTCCCAGTCTCAGCTCCATCTCTCTCCTCAGCCTGGTTTCCATCTGTTGTTCAATGTCCCCCCGTGGCTCCTCACCAGACGTTGCCTCTGCCTCTGACACGGAGAGTCCATCGCTCTCAGTCTGACACCTTCCTGTAACAGACCCGTCATCAGTGGACTCTGACCATTGGGACTCTGCCCACCTCAGACTCGTCCGTCACCCTCGGAAGCTCCCTCTCAACACACCATCCCTCACCCTCGGGAGCTCCCTCTCAACACACTATCCCTCACCCAGTGGAGCTCCCTCTCAATACACCATCCCTCACCCTCGGGAGCCGATCACTCCGACTACCCCACTACCTCAGAAGCTCCCTCAAGTCAGTCCCTTAGACCCGGCCATCTCTCACCCTATGGAGATCCCTCAAGTCAGATGGTCCCTTGATCTCAGGAGCTCCCTCACCTCGATCCTTCCCGCTACCTCAGGAGTTCTTTCAGCCCATCCCTGGAGCTGCTACACCAGACACCGTCCTCTTACCCCATGAGTTTCCTCAGTCCATCCCTTATCCTAGAGTGTTCCCTCACCTCAGACCCATCTCAACCTCAGGAGCTACTCAGACCAACACTCAATGTAAGAGGTCCCATGGTCTGAGACCCTTCTCAGCTTCAGCTTCTCCTTCACCGAGACCCTCCTCACCCTCATACCCTCTCTAACCATGAACATTCCTCACCCTCAGTCCCTCCTACAGAGACACTGCTTATCCTCATCCCCTCACCAAAAACCTCATCACTACCAGACCCTCCCTTCACTGAATCATCCTCAGCTACTACCGTCCCTCCCCCACAGACCCTCCTCGCCCTCAGTCACTCCAAACACACTCGGACACCCTCACCGAGACAATCCTCACCTTCTGACCCTTCTCGCCCTCAGTCACTCCAAACACACTTCGACAACCTCACCTTCTGACCTTCCCTCACCCACAGACCCCCCTCGCCCTCAGTCACTCCAAACACACTCAGACACCCTCACCTCAGACCCACCCCCACATTCAGACATTCCAACACCCTCAGGCGCTCGAGCCTCGGGTAGATCAATCGACCAATGACGGAGGGAGGAAGTTGGGGCTATCAAGATTGGCGGACTGACCAACCAATAAAGAAGCGAGGAATGTGGGGCTCGCGCTGCGGGAAACGAACCGACCAGAGGCGGAGGGAGGAGCTCGCGAGCTGACGGTTTACCTGACCAATGACGTAACTCGGGTGGGCGGAGTTACCAGAGCAGTGACGTAAGGCGAACTGCGCGCGACGGTGAGCGGTTACCTGATTGGCTTTTTCGGAGCAAATTCCAGAAAATTGGCTTTTTCCAATTTGTTTGGCTTCGGAAAATTCATTTGGCTTTTTCCCGGCTTTTTCAGATGCTAACATGATCTGCACGAAAATTACAAGCCATCCTGTTTCTAAAACATTTTCCTTGGAGAAAAATGTTTTTCGGTCAGTAACATTCGGCAATATTTCTGCCGCCGAAGGCGCCAAACCGGCAACACGGCCGTCAGTTTGTCTCGGATCTCCGAAGCGTCCGGATGAGATTTATAATCATACAAATCGACTTTCTATACGGAATTACGTTTTGTGGTGAAACTATGACGCCTTCGGCTGTTTTTATAAATCATTTATCATCAACACATGTCGTCAAAGAAATGGAAAGCTTGTTACGAGAGCAATCGGAAGTACAACAGCAAATGGGAAGAAAAACTTGTCTGGGTACAAAAGGCTGCTGATGGACCGGGGGCAGCTTGTTGTAAATTGTGCCCCGGCAACATTTCACCAAGAGTTAGCAACCTTTCAAACCATGAAAAATCGGAGAAACACACTCAGGCGGAGAACTCCAGACGCAGCTTAATGTAACAAAGACTCCTAGGCAAGGTAATGATAAAGTTAAGGCAGTAGAGCTGCAAATTGCTGTCAGCATGACCTGCCATTGTGCGATATGTACAGTTGACCACCTCAGTGAAATCATGATAGCTCATGGGGATGGGAGTACACTGGAGCACATAGAGTTACATAAAACTAAATGTGCATGCTGAATCAAAAACATCATTTCGCCTGCACTGACAACTGATTTACTGATGACTTTCAGAACAAGAAATATGCCATCATTATAGATGAATCTACAGACATTTCAACACAAAAACACTCGTGTATTTTAGTTTGATTTTTAAGTGACAGGACAAAGGAAATTGTAACTGGGTGTCTAGGTTTAATTCCAGTGCAAGAGGCTTCAGGGGAAAACATATTCAATTTGATTGACAAGGAAATCAAAAGATGTGGCCAGAGTCTTGCAAATTGCATTGGTTTTGCATCCGATGGTGCATCAAACATGGTTGGGTGCAACAATTCTGTGTGGTCTAGACTAAACGATGTGTCTCCTTTCGGTGTAAACCTTTCATCTGCTCGGGGGCTTGTGCCTGGAAAGGTTCTGATGAACTGGGAAGAGCTAAAGGCTTATTTCACTTCTGCTGAACTAGCCCAATCAAAGTTTAGTACAAAATTCAAAGCAAGACGCCTAAAGGAAATGTTGTCACTCAGACTACAAAAACTACTTGTTCTTTGAGTTTGCAACACCTGTTGTGCATGAATTTGAAAGACTGAACAGCCTTTTTCAGCAAACCAAAGCTGATCCTTATGAATTGTACCAACAAATATTCTTACACCAGAAGAGTCTTCAGAACAGACTGTATGATGCCAAAAGACAGAAAAAATATTGATGGAGTTGATTTTGGTATCAAATTCTTAACAGTATGTAATAAGATCCTACAGCAGAACAACAGCTCTGAGGCCCATCTAGAAAAAAAAATGTCAAAGAAAGATGTATGTCTATGCTAGAAGAAGCTTTCAGTCAAGTTACATGTAGATTTCCATCAGCGAGAGATACATTTGAAAGTTTATCAAAATTGAGCCCTGTGATAATCTTAAATCAAGACTCAAGGCCTATGTTTTCCGAGTTACCCTTTATACACCTTGCAGGAAACAACGTCAGCATTATTGAAGAACAACACAGAAAAATGCCTTTTGTCGACTGGAAAGAAGAAGCTCCATTTAAGAAGGATGGACTCCCTGCAGACACTGAACAGTTCTGGATTGGTGTACTTCACCATCAGGCATTTAAAGAGGTTGCCACCTTTGCCCTTACTTGCCTAACAACCCCTGTCAGCAATACTGTAGTTGTGAGGATATTCTCTCTTGTATCCTCCGTTAAAACAAAGGCACGAAACAGAATGCAGCTGAATCTTCTTGATGCTACGGTGAGAATCAGGGCAGAATGATTGATTTCAGGAATGTGTTGCAAAGACTTCACTGCATCTCCAGAAATGCTAAAAAACTTCACATCAGACAAGAGTTATGCTGCACGTTCCACTCATTCCAGTGAAGAGGATAGTAATGACCTGGATCTGGAGCTTTTCATATGATGTGAGTATGAGAAATATTGAAATTTGTTTGGCATTTTTCTATTATTGTTTGGCTTTAAATTAAAATTTCAGTCTGGCAACCCTGCGCAGGCGTATTGACCAATGACAGGGCGGGAGGTGCGGCTCACCGGGCGGGGACATTAACTGACCTGTGAACCCAGCCCAGGGTCAACCACTGACACATTGCTGGTGTGGGGGTATTTATCCTGTGAACTGTCCCTCTCTCACCCCCTCTGTCCATTATATTCCTGTAAACTCAGCCCAGTGTCCAACACTGACACATTGCTGGTGTGGGGGGATTTATCCTGTGAACTGTCCCTCTCTCACCCTCTCTGTCCATTATATTCCTGTAAACTCAGCCCAGTGTCCAACACTGACACATTGCTGGTGTGGGGGGGATTTATCCTGTGAACTGTCTCTCTCTCACCCTCTCTGTCCATTATATTCCTGTAAACTCAGCCCAGTGTCCAGCACTGACACATTGCTGGTGTGGGGGTATTTATTCTGTGAACTGTCCCTCTCTCACCCTCTCTGTCCATTATAACCATATAACTAGCTCAGGGACTGCTGCAGTTCAAGAAGGCAGCTCGTCACCCCCTCCTCAAGGGCAACAAGGGATGGGCAATAAATGGTGGCTCAGCTGGCGACACTCCATCCCGTGAATGAATAAATAATAATAATTATGGGTGGGGTGCTAGCTCCCCTTCTTGTTGCCTGTGTGGATGGGCCAGCGAGTGTGGGGCGGGCTCTGTGGAGGTGACCGCCGTCTCCAGAGTTTGTAGCATTTGCTCTCCTGCCAGTCCTTTGTCTGGTGGCCTTCCTGCTTGCAGTTTTCACACATCGCTGCCCTGCATCGGGCCGGGACGTGTCCTGACTTGTGACGGTTACGGCACAGCCTGGGTTGGCCAGCATACAGCCTGTAACTGCTGCTAGATGCCATGGTGAAGTACGCCCATCAGACTGTAAGACCATGCGGCATAGGGGCAGCACAAGGCCATTCAGCCCATCGAGTCTGCTCTGCCTCCAGCACTGCTGATACATTATTCCTCTAAACCACATTCTCCTGCATTCCCCTGGTAACCTTTGACCCTGATTAATCAGGGACATATCGATACCTGCCTTGAATAAGAAGCATTTTAAAGGCAGCCTGATCCAACCGTGGCTGGCAAGAGAAGTCAAGGCCAACATAAAAGTCCAAGAGAGGGCTTAGAATAGAATAAAATTAGTAGGAAGTTTGAGGACTGGGAAACGTATAAAAACCAAAACAAGTCAACTAAAAGAGTGATGAAGAAGCAAAAGCTGGAACGTGAAGGTCAGCTGGTCGATAATAGTAAAGGGGATGTGAAAAGCTGCTTCAGATATATACAGAGTAAAAGAGAAGAGAGAATGCAGATCAGGTCACTGGAGAACGATGCTGGAGAGGTGGAAATGGGGCACAAGGAAATGGTGGGGGAACAGAAGAAGTATTTTGCATCCGTCGTCACTGTGGAAGACACGAGCAGTGTGCCGGAGGTTCGAGAGTATCAGGTGCAGAGTGAGTGACGCTGACATTGCCAGGGAGAAGGTGCCTGGGAAACTGAAAGGGCCTCAGGTAGATACCACTTGGTCCTCACCTCAAGGGTCTGAAAGTGGTGGCTGAAGAGATTGTGGAGGTTTCAGTGAAGGTCTTTCGAGATTGTGGCATGTTCCAGAGAACTGGAAAATTGCAAATTTCACTCCACTTTTCAGGAAGGGAGGGAGGCAGAAGAAACAAAACTATAGGCCAGTTAGTCTGACCTCAGTGGCTGGGAAGGTGTTGAGGTTGTGGTTTCGGGGTACTTGGAGACAGATGATAAAATAGACCGTAGTCCACATGGTTTCCTCAAGGGAAAATCTTGTCTGACAAATCTGTTGGAATTCTTTGCAGAAATATCACAGGATAGACAAATGAGAATTGGTAGATGTTGTGTATTTGGATTTTCAGAAAGCTTTTGACAAGGAGCCACAGGTGAGGCCTTCCTTTTGGAGTAACAGGCAAGGCTCACAGGTTCAGAGACTGTTGGTTATCGAGGGATATTGAGGCTCGGGATAAGAAAAGGAAGGAAGGTTAGGATCAAATGAGGCACCTGAAGAGTATAAGAAATGTACGTGACCGCTTAAGAGGGAAATCAGGAGGGGAAAACAGGACACGAGGTTACAGTGCCGTACAAGATGAAAGAAAATCCCAAGAGTTTCTCTCACTATCTTCTGAGCAAAAGGGTAGCAAGAGACAGAGTTTGTCTTCTTGAAGTTCAGCGTGACCATTTATGCATGGAACTGAAAGAGAGGGGAGAGATGCATTTTCCGCATCAGTATTTACTTGGGAGACTGACACAGATTGTAGAACTGAGGTCATGGACCTTGTCTGGATTACGGAAGAGGAGGTGCTGGCTGTCTTCAGGCAATTTAGGGTGGATAAATCGAAGGGTCTGACAAGGTATCCCCTTGGACCTTGTGGGAGGCTAATGCAGGAACTCCAGAGGCCCTGGCAGGAAGAATTAAAATGTCCTTGGTCATGGGTGAGATATCAGAGGACTGGAGGATAACTGACTTTGTTCCATTGTTCTGAAAGTTTCTAAGAAATAGCAGGTAAATTATCAGCCAGTGAGCCTGATATCAATCATGGATAAATTATTAAAGGGAATTCTTGAGATTAATAAATACAGTGGATTCTGGTAAATTATCAGCCAGTGAGCCTGATGTCAGTCAAGGGTAAATTATTGGAAGGCATTCTCAAGGGCAGGATTAATAAGTTCAATGGATTCCGGCTCACTGGGGCAGCTGGGACAACTCGTAAAGAACAAAAACTAATGGAGAAATTAGCCAGCATTCCATTTGTTTATTTGGGACAGAAGATTTTTGCTGAACATTTTCTAACTAGTGTCAGTCAGGTGACTTGTGTGGCCCTTAGACACGTCTGAACTTGAGCTAGTGACTACACAAGATGCCAGGAAAATTATTGTTGGATTTCGAGATTACTGGAAGCTTGAAGGCAATGCAAGCAGTCTGTTATCAACACTCGGTGCCTGTGCTGATTTGTACTTTGACAGTCAGTCAAAAGAACACGGCAACGTGCACTGAATTCCTCTGTCGGTAACTATTAGGAACTAATACAGAGTTTCATCATACTGTCGTAGCATCAGCAGTGTTCTTATATGTTCCATATTTCATTTAAATGTGTCAATTGTTAATCATGGTAGATTGTCTTTTTCAAACTATTTCCATGAAACTTGGTTTAATTAGGGACAGCCATTTAATTGGGCTCCAGTTAATCAGAACCTACTGTATTTGGACAGGCAAGCACAATTTTCACACTGAATCTCCCTTAAACTGTACAAGGGGCTGGGAAAGTGAACAATCCCACCTCTACCATTCTCAGGGTCACCATGGAAACCAGTTAATCTTTTCACCATCTTCACGCCGTCGTAATGTGGCCAAGCAAGGCTTTTACTACATACAGAGGTGTTGAGGTGTGACCAATCAGGGAGAGGTCAAGGCCTGACATCACAAGGCCACTGTGACACGGGCGGGACACATCACAATGAGATGCAGCATCGCCACAGGGTTTCATCTCCAGTTGCCTGGAGACCGGAGACAAACAGATGCAAAGCAGATATTATGGGCTGTAACACGTCTACACGGATGGTTCAGAAGATCCAGTGACAGCTCGTCCTCGTGTTTCTGTTCATGCTCCAAAATCTCAGCTTGACATTTAGTGAGGGTGTGCACAACACCACAATGTGTGTGTGGTGAGGATGAGGGTTGTCTGAGGTTACAACGGGATGGAGGCCACCCAGGATAGTGGGCCCGGGAATGGTTGGGGCAACTTAACCGGACAAGTACGACTTTGGAAGGTAAACCAGAGTAGAGCACACAGTGAATGACAGGGCCCAGGGAGAGTTGTAGAACAGAGAGACCGATGGGGAGATGTATAGAGTTCCCTGAAAGAGGCACACAGGTAGACGGGGAGTGAAGAAGGTGTGGACGGATTCCCATGCAGTGTAACTCCGTGACTCTCAATGTAAATGGTTCTCTCATTGTCTCATCGTAAGCCTGTGAATTTACTTTCTCTTTCTGCTCCCAGAACAACCAGACTATTAGAGCATTGGGAAGCTTTTCAAAGTCAACAAAGGCAACTAAAAAAAAGACAGAAAGATGGAATATGAAGGTCAGCTCCATCTTGGGTACTGGCCTACAAAGGACCCAGGACATCTTCAGGGAGTGGTGTCTCAGAAAGGCAGCGTCCATTATTTAGCCCTTTTCTCACTGTTACCATCAGGTAGGAGGTACAGAAGCCTGAAGGCACACACTCAGTGATTCAGGAACGGCTTCTTCCCCTCTGCCATCCAATTCCTAAATGGACATTGAATCTTTAGACACTACTTCACTTTTTAAAAAATATACATTATTGCTCTTTTTGCACGTTTTATTTAGTCTATTCAATATACATAATTGATTTAGTTATTTATTGTTAACTTTTTTCTCTCTGCTAGATTATGTATTGTATTGAACTGCTGCTGCTAAGTTAACAAGTTTCACGTCACATGCCGGTGATAATAAACCTGATTCTGACTCTGAAAAGTTACTTCAGATATATAAAGAGAGGCAAGAGTAGATTTTGGACTGCTGTAAAACAACGCTGGAGAGGTAGGATGTGAGGAGTAGGATATCGTGGGTGAAATGAATAAGTATTTTGCACCAGTCTTCACTGTGGGAGACACTGACAGTATGCTGGAAGTTTAAGTGTGTCAGGGGCTGGAGTGAGTGAAGTTGTCATTGCTAAGGAGAAGGTGCTTGGGAAACAGAAAGGTCTGAAGGTAGATAAATCACCTGGACCGGATTGTCTACACCCCAGGTTTCTAAAAGTGGTGGCACAGGACATTGTGGAGGCAAGAGTGATGAGCTTTTGAGAATGAATATATTCTGCTGTGGTTCCGGAGGGCTGGAAAATTGCAAAATTCACTCCACTATTCAAGAAGGGAGAGAGACCGAAGAAAGGAAATTATCAGCCAGTTAGCCTGACCGCAGTGGTTGGCAAGATATCGGAGGCAATTGTTCAGGATGTGGTTAAGGACTCGAAAGCACATGATAAAATAGGCCGTAGTCAACATGCTTTCCTTAAGAGAAAATCTTGCCTGACAAATCTGGAATTCTTTGCGGAAATAACACCCAGGATCGGCAAATGAGCATCAGTGGATGTTGTGTATTTGGATTTACAAAAGGCCTTTGACCAGGAGCCACACATGAGGCTGTTTAACAAGTTGAGAGCCCATGGTGTTGGAGGAAGGAATATAGCACGGATAGAGCATTGGCTTATTGGCAGGAGGCAAAGAGTGGGAATAAAGGGAGCCTTTTCTGTTTGGTTGCTATTGGTATTCCACGGGGGTCTGTGTTGGGACCGATTCTTTTTATGTTATACATATGCCAGTGATTTCAATGATGGAATTAATGGCTTTGGGGCCAGGTTTTCAGACAATATGAACATAGGTGGAGTGGCGGATGGAATACAGGGTCAAGAACTGTATGATCATGCACTTCGGTAGAAGAAATAAAAGTGTAGAGTGTTTTCTAAATGGAGGGAAAATTTAAAATTCTGAGACGCAAAGGGACTTCAGAGTCCTCGTGCAGGATTCCCTAAAGGTTAATCTGCAGGTTGTGTTGGTGGAGGGGAAGAAAAATGCGACGTTAGCATTTATTTCAAGATGACTAGAATATAAATGGAAGGATGTAAGGTTGAGGCTTTATAAGGCCCTAGTGAGGCTTTGCTTGGAGTATTGCGAGAGGTTTAGGCCTTTTATTTAAGAAAAAACGTGTTGGCATTGCAGAGGGTTCAGAGAAGTTTCACAAAATGATTCCAGGAGTGAAATGCTTACCATGTGAGGAGAGTCTGATGGCTCTGGGCCTGTTCTTTGTGGAATTGAGGATAATGAGGGGAGATCTCAATCAACCTCTCAAATGTGAAAGGCATCGATAGACTGAATGTGGAGAGGATGTTTCCTCTGGTGGGGGTCTCAGATCAGAGGGGACATCCTCAGAACAGAGGGACGTCCATTTAAAACGGAGATAAGGAGGAATTTCTTTAGCCACAGGGGTGAATCTGTGGAATTCGTCTCCACATTGGAGAGGATGTTTCCTCTCGTGGGGGTTCTCCGATCAGAGGACACATCCTCAGAACAGAGGGACGTCCATTTAAAACGGAGATAAGGAGGAAGTTCTTTAGCCACAGTGGTGAATCTGTGGAATTCGTCTCCGCATTGGAGAGGATGTTTCCTCTGGTGGGGGTGTTAGATCAGAGGACACATCCTCAGAACAGAGGGACGTCCATTTAAAACAGAGATAAGGAGGAATTTCTTTAGCCACAGTGGTGAATCTGTGGAATTCGTCTCCACATTGGGTATATTTAAGGCAGAGGTTGATAGATTCTTGCTGGGTCAGGGAAGGCAGGATATTAGGGCTGCCTAATAGTAGATATTAGAGAGGGAAATGATGAAAGTGGCAGAGCAGACTCGATGGACCAAATGGCCTAATTCTGCCCCGATATCTAACGGTCCAAGACTACGGCTGGAAAGTCCTGGCACGTAAACTAGATGACACGTGGTCACTAGATGGTCCAGGTTAGGTGAGTAGGAGTTGGACAGAACCCCCACGTTTGACCACCACAAGGAGTTAATCATAAAGCCCACTCCATCTTTTTAAATGCCTTAAACCCACGTCACATCCTGTATTGTCCATGGGTGTAGCTGTGTTTCAGATGCAGCAGTCTAAAATGAGAATATTGGTCAATTACCATCGGAGCTACTTACAGGAGTCACCTTCTTAACGGTGCCCCAAAAGCTGATGCTTTCATCACATACGTAAAGAAGTAAAAGGCATTGAATGGTTTATACTAGTAAATTCTATTTTATTATGAATATAGACTGTTTTATTTGAGAAAGGTACTGGATCTCCCCTTGGGGAACGAGACAGGACAGGTGACAGAAGTGTGTGCAGGAGCACACTTTGGATCTAGTGATCACAATTCCACTGAGACCCTCCGTGGGTCGGTGTCTCCCATGGTGATTGCACCATAGCTGTCTACATGATATGAGAGCCAGTACACAACCAGGACTGTAGGATATGGAGAGCAAGCTTTTGTCCATGAAGGAGGATCCACTCTCCTCGAAGCCAATGGATCCAGAGAAATAGAATGTTTGGAACCAGGGACATCTCAGGAATTGCCAGTCTGTGTAGAACTCAATACAGGATTGTCCAAGAGACTCCAGATCCAGGTTATTCCTCAGGATTTACTGCCAAACCCGTACACATGAGTGGGTAGAATTGTCCTAGAGAATCCAGCTTGAGGTTATTCCTCAGGGTTTACTCCCAAACCTGTACACATGAGTGGGTAGGATTGTCCTAGAGACCCCGGCTCCAGGTTATTCCACAGGGTTTACTCCCAAACCCATACACATGAGTGGTTAGGATTGTCCTAGAGAACCCAGCTCCAGGTTATTCCTCAGGGTTTACTCCCAAACCCGTACACATGAGTAGGTAGGATTGTCCGAGAGACCCCAGCTCCAGGTTAATCCTCAGGGTTCACTCCCAAAACCGTACGCATGAGTGGGTAGGATTGTCCTAGAGACTCCAGCTCCAGGTTATTCCTCAGGGTTCACTCCCAAACCCGTACAAATGAGTGGGTAGGATTGTCATAGAGACCCCAGCTCCAGGTTATTCCTCAGGGTTTACTCCCAAACCCGTACACATGAGTGGGTAGGATTGTCCTAGAGACTCCAGCTCCAGGTTATTCATCAGGGTTTACTCCCAAACCCATACACATGAGTGGGTAGGATTGTCCTAGAGACCCCAGCTCCAGGTTATTCCTCAGGGTTTACTCCCAAACCCATACACATGAGTGGGTAGGATTGTCCTAGAGACTCCAGCACCAGGTTACTCCTCAGGGTTCACTCCCAAACCCGTACACATGAGTGGGTAGGATTGTCCTAGAGACCCCAGCTCCAGGTTATTCCTCATTGTTTACTCCCAAACCCATACACATGAGTTGGTATCGTCGCAAGACAGCGGAGGTTTGAGCTCAGAGATTTCCTTCTCCAGATAAGTCCCCAACCACGGCCGACAAGCCCAGTCTGCCTGAAGCGAATGCTTTTAAGCCATGAACAATCTGCCTTTGTCCCTTGTCCCGTCAGTAGAAACCGTTCCTCTGGGCATATCAGCTAAACCACATGTGGAAGCCAGGAGCTTGACTCGGTTATCAGAGGCTATTAGAGACGCACGCCATTGAGAACATTTAATGGGTATTGGGAGGTTATCCCCACTACCACCTCCCCTCCCACTTCAGTGACAACCTGAAGGAACCAGTAGTTTCAAGATAATTACGGAGAAGGATAGGACTGGTCCTCGGACTGTGATGCTAAACTGGAGAAAGGCCAGCTTTGGTGGCATCTGAAGAGATCTGGCAGGTATGGATTGGGGGAGGTGGTTTTCTGGCAAAGAGATTTTCAAAAGTGAAATATTGAGAGCACAGAATTTGTACGTTGCATTTGGAGTAAAAGTCAAAGCTAACAGGTTTAGAGACCCAGGGTAGGAAAAGAGGCGAGGTTAAGATCAAATGAGGCACTTGTGGGGTATAAGAAATGCAAGAGACCTCTTTAAAGTGAAATCAGGAGGGTGGTAGAGGACACGAGGTTACAGTGCCGTACAACATGAAAGTTTGCTTTAGTAGACAAGGTGAAATAGGATCCTACAGGTATTTTAAGTGCAAATGTTTTGCGAGGGACAAAATTGGTCTGCTGGAAGATCAGAATGGTGAACGATGTATGGAGCTGAAAGAGGTGGGGAGATGGTAAACTGATTTTTTTCATCTGTATTTACTCGGGAGATGGACACAGGATCTGTAGAAGTGAGGAAAAGCAGCAGGGAGATCATGGATCCTATACTGATTACCGAGCAGGAGGAGTTTGCTGACTTGAGGTGAATTAGAGTGGTTAATTCCCCAGGGCCCGTGGGAGGCAAGTGGAGAAATTGCAGGGGCCGTAGCAGAGATATTTAGATCATCCTTACTGACAGGTGAGGATCGGAGGGTATCTAATGTTGTCCTGCTGTTTCAGAAAGACTCGAAATGTAAACCGGGAAATATCGGCCGATGAGCCTGACATCAGCAGTGGGGAAGTTATTGGAAGGCATTCTAAAGGACTGGATGTATGAGTAGGACAGGTTCAGTGAGGTACCCCCAAATGCAAGAGGGTGGGACTAGCTCATATCAGGATCCTTCCTACCCTTTTTCCCTCCTCTGTACTCCCTCCCCATCCATTAACCCGCTGTCTCAAGGTTATTTAAACCGTCTGACAAAATTCACTCAAAGATGATGATGTCATCAACAGGTCCATCCAAATGAGGCTCCCCGATTGGCTGCGGGATATTGATGTCATCAAGCAATGTTTCCAGATGGGTCTCTGTGATTGGCTCCAGGATGGTGACATCACTGAGTTAGGTATCATAGGCCTTGGCTGTGATTGGTCCCAGGACTTATCTCCAACAGGTTTTGCATCAAAGACCTACAATTGGCTCTGAGGTTCCCACAGCAATGGTGATTGGCTTCCGAGCCTTGACGTCATCGTGTCGTGTGACCGATCTCACCCCTCTGATGTGCTCCACTAGCAGCCCTGTTGGCACCCGGCCTGTCCCACTGGCGATTGTCTCTCCCCCTAACACCCAGCAATGGGCTCCTTTCCAGCCTTCACTGAACACTCCTATGTGGCCGTTCAGCAACGGCATCAGCTATTGGCTCCAGTGGCCTGACATCATCCATTGGGTCACCAACATCATCATACTGGGTTGGATCCTACCCTATAGCTCCGCTGAGAATCCCCACAAGTGACCTCATTGGCTGCACATCAATGGACTCCAGCCCAAAAGCTTCGTAGGGCAACACCAATAACCTCGTCACGATTCCCAGGCAACAGCCCCCATTGGCCCATCGAATGACACAGATGTCATCTCTCATAGGCTTGTGGAAAATTTCAGTCTGACTTTGCAATTGCTTCCTCACAGTCTCTTCTGCCCCTGGACTCACCCTACAATCACTTTCCTCTCCCCTTCCCCTCCACATGATCGCCCCACCCTGCCCTGGTTGTCCTGGGTCCTCCAGTAAGAGCACCTCCTGCCCTCTCCCTCACACCTACCCTTTCTGAGTCCTCCCATCTCACACATCCAGCCCATCCCGATCTGTCTCCCCCTCTCCATCCCCAACTACCACTCCACTTCCCTCTCCCTCCATCAGCTACCCTCCCCCTTCCCCAACACACCCTGCATATCAAATTCTCCCCTCACCCTATCCCTCCCCTCCTACACACTTACCCCTCCCCACCAGCTTTACCCCTCTGTGACGTTGTGAGGGAACTGTAGGAAAAAACTCACATGAGATCTCGGCTGGAGTTTACAAGAAGGCATATGGGAGACTTGGAAGCCACCTGGAAGAAGGTTCTATGGTTTGGTGAAACCAAAATTGAGCGTTTTGGCCATCAGACTAACGCTATGTTTGTTATAAGTCAAACACCGCACACCATCAAAAACACACCATCCACACCGTGAAGCGTGGTGGTGGCTGCATCAGGCTGTGGGGATGCTTCACTGCAGAGACGCTGGAAGGTCTGCAGAGGTAGAGGGTAAGATGTATGCAGCAAAACACAAGGAGATCCTGGAGGAAAAGCAGATGCAGTCTCCAGGAGAACTGCGACTTGAGAGATTTGTTTTCCAGCAAAGAGGGACCCCAAGCATAAGGCCAGAGCTACACAGGAATGGCTTCAAACAACAAAGGACACTAATATGCTCCCGATCTGTCGCTCTGCCAGCAAGGTCAACACAGCAAGTTCACAGCCCATTCTTTCCTACAGTTACTCCAAGATAAAATGCTTGATAGCGGAGTGTCGGTGACATGTACCCAGAAATGTCAGATGAAGTATAATCTGGATAAATGTGAGGTGGTGATTTCTTTGAGTTGTATCGTGACTCGGACACACTGACGCTGTGAGCAGCCGGGTCCTGCGGAGAGACGAATGGTTCGGTGTCGGTGTACAAGTCCATATCCGGGGCAAAGGTCTCCGTGAGTCAGGGCATTGATCCCCAGACCAGTGAGGCTTTGCTCAAATCTCATAAGCGTTCGTCAGGCCGCAGCTGGAGTTATCTTCCCCTAAGCACAGGAAAGGCTTGGAGAGATTGTCTGGAAACTCAACAAAGGAGCTGGCCGGGAAGGTGTGTCCCCGATATAAAGATAAACCGGAGAGTCTGGGACGGGAAGAGAGCCTGAGCGGAGGACATGACTGGAGTGTATCACATTGGGACAGGAGTAGATGGGGCAGACTGCAGGAAGTGTTCCACCATAAATGTGGTGATTAACACTGGAGGACATTTTAGGATAATTAGTAGGAAAATGATGGAAGCTGAGGGGCAGCCTTTTCGCTGTGAAACTGGTGAGTACCGACAGGAAGAGTCCCGGGAGACTCTATGGGCTGAGCGCTGGAAGAGGGAATGAACAGGGACACAAGCCTGATGGTCGGCAGTGACGAGCGAGACAGAGTATTGCGGGACTGCGTGACTGTGACCATGAGAAGACTATCGATCAGGTTCTAGTCAATGTGATCAATGAGAATGGGTCCTCGATCGTCCGCATTGACGCCCTTGCCCAAAGGTCCGCTTCTCTGCTCTACGACTCACTGAGCACGACCAGGAAACGTGTGTGAAGTGGTGTTAATACGGATCCGGTCCGGTGTTTGGAGACTACACTGCAAGGGACGGAAGAGACTGTTCGATCCGCTGTCACTAGACGGCTCTGGAAATCATGGCCTGAGATTGTGATGCGGCCGGTGGTGTCTGGGAGTCGGGCCGTTTAATTCACAGGCGTGTGGACGGGAAGAGGAAAGACGTACAGTTACTCTGAAGGACTGATGGAGAACATTCAGTCCAATGCGACACATAAGCTGGGCTTACCGGAGAATGACATTTGTCACAGGAATACGGGAAATAGAGGCGTCTCCAATGCACTGAGACACTAAGAACAGAGGCGAGGGCAGTGGAGTAAACAGCGATAATGAATTGAAGTGTCTGGAATGGAAGAAGACTTTAAGATGGATGAACCCGATGGAGATTAACTCCCTATTCCCAGGAATGGAGTGGGGATGCCAAGGACGTTAAGGAATATCAGAGGAACATTATGTCAAGTTGCCGGAAAGTCGATCACCACAAAACTAATCGATGCAGATTCGTTCTCAGCATTATTCGATGTTTAATCAATGCTACGATACCTGTAGCATCATCCCGGAGCTTGGTCTGGTTATGCTACAGATTTCCCAATCGACGTGTCACAGTTCTGTTAGTTGGGAAATTCAAACATCACCAGGATCCCCTGAGCTCTTGCTCTATATCCATAAAATGTATCGGACTGTCCTTAGTTCTACCTGTCAGTGACATTTCGCAGCCGTGATTCCTCTCCTGTTTTTAACACCCTCTCCCTCTTCATGGTTCCACACACCATAACTAACCTCTGCCTCCATTTATCTGACATCGAGCCCAAGATATCTCTTTACTTGATGGTCCCTGTGATCTCGTTGATCAGATTCACCCTCAGGGAAACACGTTGTCTCTGCACTCACACAATTTCACTCTACTTGAGGGTCCCTGTGATCTCGTTGATCACATTCACCCTCAGGGAAACACGTTGTCTCTGCACTCTCACAATTTCACTTTACTTGAGGGTCCCCGTGATCTCGTTGATCAGATTCACCCTCAGGGAAACACGTTGTCTCTGCACTCTCACAATTTCACTCTACTTGAGGGTCCCCGTGATCTGGTTGATCAGATTCACCCTCAGGGAAACACGTTGTCTCTGCACTCTCACAATTTCACTCTACTTGAGGGTCCCCGTGATCTCGTTGATCAGATTCACCCTCAGGGAAACACGTTGTCTCTGCACTCTCACAATGTCACTCTACTTGAGGGTCCCTGTGATCTCGTTGATCAGATTCACCCTCAGGGAAACACGCTGTCTCTGCACTCTCACAATTTCACTCTACTTGAGGGTCCCTGTGATCTCGTTGATCAGATTCACCCTCAGGGAAACACGTTGTCTCTGCACTCTCACAATTTCACTCTACTTGAGGGTCCCTGTGATCTCGTTGATCAGATTCACCCTCAGGGAAACACGCTGTCTCTGCACTCACACAATTTCACTCTACTTGAGGGTCCCCGTGATCTCGTTGATCAGATTCACCCTCAGGGAAACACGCTGTCTCTGCACTCTCACAATTTCACTCTACTTGAGGGTCCCCGTGATCTCGTTGATCAGATTCACCCTCAGGGAAACACGCTGTCTCTGCACTCTCACAATTTCACTTTACTTGAGGGTCCCTGTGATCTCGTTGATCAGATTCACCCTCAGGGAAACACGCTGTCTCTGCACTCTCACAATTTCACTCTACTTGAGGGTCCCTGTGATCTGGTTGATCAGATTCACCCTCAGGGAAACACGTTGTCTCTGCACTCTCACAATTTCACTCTACTTGAGGGTCCCTGTGATCTGGTTGATCAGATTCACCCTCAGGGAAACACGTTGTCTCTGCACTCTCACAATTTCACTCTACTTGAGGGTCCCTGTGATCTCATTGATCAGATTCACCCTCAGGGAAACACGTTGTCTCTGCACTCACACAATTTCACTTTACTTGAGGGTCCCTGTGATCTCGTTGATCAGATTCACCCTCAGGGAAATGCAAGTTCTCATTAAGCTCCCGGTCAACGTTTCATGGGTGTTGTCGAATGATATTTAAACTAGACTTGGTCCAATTCAAATACATTTACCACAACTGCTTTGAAACCTGGTGGGTTGTGGTTAATATCCACAGAATGATCGCCCAATGACACTTCTATCTACTAACTCCCATGAATGAGTCTTGCCCTATCAGACTGTATCCTTACTAACAGGCAATATTCCTTCTGAATGGGCTGCAAACATTCTACTACACTTTGTTCTTTCACTGAATGAATGCAGAACACCGTGTGGACGTATGATAATATGGCAAATTTTGCCGTGTATTTTGGCATATTTTCGAGTGTTCAATTATATCTCTTCAGCAATGGTCTTTCGTTGTCGATCCATGCATCTGAAAAGATTGACAAGTCTTTGACATAAAGCAACACTTTACAACTATTTCAGCCTCACTGTCCGTCAGTCATTTTGCAGGAATTCTGCATCCATGATCTTTTAATTCGCTTTTTATTGGAAATAAAAGGCCTAATTTCTATTGAACCATCAGGTGCACATTAGGAACATGACAGGAAAGTGGAATATCCGGCGATCCCACTTCACCTCCGTTCACATGGGGAATTTTGGAACCCCACACACAAACTCCACCAAAGATCAGAATTCAACAGGGATCTCAGGATGTAAGATAGGGGCTCTCTTATAATGCAGTTATGTTTCCCACTTTGATAGAGAACATGCTATAAGTATATTTTACTCAAAATGTTGTCTCCACAAATTTGCTTCAAATAACATGTTTGTAACTGAACACAGTTTTTAAAACTCGTGGGTCTTCTAGTGCTGGGCGATTTCAGGATCAGCCTTGCTGACTTATAGGAAGCAGGGTGACTCCGGTGTTTGGATACAGAATTGCCTTTCCTATTGAAGACAGAGTGTAGTGGTCGTTAGATCTTACTCTGACTCGATCTTTACCGAGCGGTGTCCCTCAGGGACCCGGATTGCTGTCTCTATACATTCTGCATGGGGCTTGGGTGAAGCTTGGTGGAGTGATGTTGATAATGATGCAAAGATTCATGCCTTAATGGAGAGCGTAGTGCTTTGCCGAATAACAGCGCGGCATACACTGTATATCTGTTGTAGATATGAAGAAATGGAAGTTCATTCAGGCACATGTGGGGTGTTGTGCGTTGGGAGGTTAAGAGTAAAGGGGAGGGACACAGTTAATGAACTTGCGATTAACAGCGTCGCTGCACAGAGGGACGATGGAACCATATCTCCATAAAAGGTAGCTTGGGCAGTAAAGAAGGCAAACAGGGTAATTGCCGTCACTGGTCGGGTCTTTAGGTAGAAGAGGCGATAAACCGTGTGCAGCTCCATAAATCGCTGGTTCGGCCTCAGTTGAAGCACAGTGTAGAATTCTTCTTCCCTCATTAAATGTCGTGGAGGCGCTGGACAGGTGTAGAACAGGTTTAACAGACTGCTACCTGGATTAGAGGATAAGGGAATTAAAGAGAGGTTGTTCAAACTTGGGTTGTTTCCTCTACAGCATATATGTCAAACTCAAGGCCCGCGGGCCAAATCCAGCCCGCGGTGGAATTATCTTTGGCCCGCGAGATAATATCTAATTACTATTAAAGCTGGCCCCAGTAATCGAAGAACCTATGGTGTATGATATGGCTAATGCTGAGTTTATTCAGGTACCAGGTTTTCAGGGTTTTTAGTGTTTATTCGGTTTCCCTGGTTTATTTCCTGAATATCATTAATGAATAAATTTTTTTTCTATTAGAGCTGGCCCGCCGGTATATTGCATGCACCACTAATACTACAAATCCCACAATGCACTGCCAGTGCATTGCTCGGGCTTGCCTTACTCTATAATGAGGCTGCCTTGGGATAAACTTGTGGGACTGACGACAGATGGAGCGCCCGCGATGTGCGGTCAAGAGAGTGGATTGGTGGGCAGGATCCGGGAGAAGATGCGGGAGGAAAACGGCGAAGGTGAGCTGACAGCTCATCACTGCATCATACACCAGGAATCGTTGTGTGGCAAAGCCTTGAAAATGGAACATATAATGAGCACCATAACACGAGCAGTTAACTTCATAAGAGTCAAAGGTTTGAATCACCGCGAGTTCAAGTCGTTTCTGGAGGAGTTGGGTTCAGAATATAATGATTTGCCCTATCACACAGAGGTGCGATGGTTAAGCCAAGGAAAAGTGCTGAAAAGATGTTTCGAGTTGCGTGAGGAGATCTGTCAGTTCATGGAAAGCAAAGGGAAAGACACAACAGAGCTCCGGGATAAAAAGTAGCTTTGTGAAATGGCGTTTCTGTGTGACATCACGAGCCATCTCAATGCGCTCAACCTGCAGCTTCAGGGGCGGGGTCGTGTGATCACAGACATGTACGCTGCAGTGAGGGCTTTTAAAACCAAGCTGCGCCTGTGGGAGACGCAGATGCAGCAAGAAAACTTGAGCCATTTTCCGTGTTGCCAAACTATGAAAGAGCAGGTTTCTACCGCAGTGTTCCCACGTGCAAAGTTTGCTGAAAAACTTAGCATACTTGGTGCCGACTTCACACGGCGATTTGCCGACTTTGAAGCCCAAAAAAGCAGGTTTGAACTGCTCAGTAATCCATTTGCAGCTGACGTGGAAAACCCACCAACCAACATACAAATGGAGCTGATTGAACTCCAATGTAGTGACACACTCAAGGCAAAGTATGACTCGGTGGGCGCTGCACAGTTTCTACGTTTCATTCCCGACACAATGCCCCAGCTGCGTACCCAAGCTGCTCAAATGCTCTCTATGTTTGGCAGCACATATCTGTGTGAACAACTGTTCTCTTTGATGAAGATAAACAAAGCATCACACAGGAGTCGTCTTTCTGATGAACACCTTCACTCAATTCTGAGGATTTCCTCAGCTCAGAGCCTGACTCCAAACATTGATGAACTTTCATCCAAGATGAGATGCCAAGTATCTGGCTCAGACTAGTGTGAATCACATAGTGTTGGCCTGTGGAAAAATGTTTTCATTAGAAATTACTCCGGAAAAGCTGCAGATAAAGCCATAAGAAATAAATGCAACTGATTTTTTATTTATTTAATGTTCAATGTTGTTTTTGTAGACAATAACCTAAGCTTTGTTAGTTCCAGGTTAATATGTGTAATAAATTCATTTCAATAAGTTTTGCAATAAACGCTGAACCAGTCCGGCCCTCGACTTGTACCGATTTTTAAATTTTGGCCCACTGTGTATTTGAGTTTGACACCCCTGCTCTACAGCTTCGGAGACTAAGGGCAGATGTGACAGATAAACCTTTATAGAATCACGAGAGGCATCGACTGAAAACCGGCATCTTTTCCCCATGGTGGAAATGTCTGAGGCGAAAGGAAACACTTTTAATGCAAAAATGGAGATGTGCGGGTCGGGTGTTTTTACAAAGAGAGTGGTGGGTGTCTGGATACTCGACAGTGGAATAAATATGACACAGACGCTAGGAATGCTGTTAGATATGCAAATGAGAGACGGTGGTTCTGACCAATGACAGGACAGAAGAGATCAGGCGTCATTAACTTCGTCAGTTTGGTGGATCATGGTGAAGGAAGGGCTCCTTTGCTCTACCGTTTGATGTTCCACGGGCTACATTCTCACCGGTGTGATACTTCAGTCCAAAGCAGTTGCTGTACATTTCATTTCTGGAAGTTGATATCAGCATAGACGATCTTGTTTCTTTGAGTCGGCTGCGAGTCGCCAACGCCACGCGATTCCTGGGCGACGCCCTGCAATAGAAAATATTTGTATTGCACTTAAAAGACAAAGCTTATTTTTGGCTTGGGAGTGAAGAATGGACACAATTGAAATCCGGATGAAAATGTTTTCAATTCTGGATGGGAGTTCCATTATATTTTAGATAGACAGTAAGATAAACATGTTGAATTTTAGATTATCCCACCAGCCGCCGCTCATTTACTCTTCTCAGCAGATCAGCCGTATCCCCACTGCCTTTCTGCAAATCCATACACATTAACCTCTCTTTCGTCTCACCATGTTGATACATTTTTGTCGCCGATCTGCAACAATTGGTTGCATCGTGACCTTTGACATTGGGGGTGGGTGTTGGGGTGGGACACGCACGGGTAACCGTGTAACACGAGGGGACCGTGTAAACTTTACGCGGATAGATTATGACCCCTGACTGATTGCATGTTACTACTTTCCCAAACTGCTGAGACACTAAACCTAGCCGCTGATTCAATTCTTTTCAAGGCACCGAAAAAGAGAAAGGGTTTTTAGCAAATATCAAACCAGGATCAAAGAAAAGACCATCAAAACATGAAAGCAGAGATTTTCCATTCCTTCAGTGTCCAACGCCCCAATACAGGCGACAGCACGGTCCCACAACGCTATTTGCAACGACTCTCTTGCCTGTGCAGTATCACCGGCTGAATAAAAGCAAGCCACGTTACATGAAAATGTCACTCCAGTTTGTCGCTGCTTACCACGAAATTTATTGAAGGCGTCACAGTACTGTAGACGACAGAAAGCTCGGGAACAGCAGCAGCTTTTCGTCGTTGCTTCCTAAAGCACCAAACAGAGATGGGTTACAGATTGGTTATAAACCATAGACATGATTTGAAGTGGCACCGCGACGAGGAACAAAATTTCAACAACTGTGTCCCTTATGGTTTATCCTCGGCATTCTCGTTCAGAACAGTTCGAGTGGAGCCGCCTAATGACGTCGCCGCACAAGTAAACGTGAGGGTTATTTATTGTACAGCCTTTAGTGTTTGGCCACGTTCAAAACGGGTGAGCATAATCACAGAGCGTGGTCGTTTAAAAACAAACAAACAAAAAAAAACTTTAAAAGTTTACAGAGTGAAAACACAAGGAAACATTGAATTAAGTGAAACAACGTGTAGAATTCCTTGTTCAATCCCACGTGTCTTAAATCAGACTCTGAAATTGTCCTTCTAAATTCCAATCTATTGCTACTTTAAGACAGATGGTCAGATTTTCCTTCGAGTGGTTAATGAACGAAAGTTGGATTATTAACCAAAGCTGGTTGGCATTGGACACTCCCTCTCCCGTGTTACAAATCACACATACCGGCACACTGCAGTTGTCCACAGGACGACAATCAGAATGACAAGGCCGGCTCCCACCCCGCCTGCTGTCGAGTAGATCGTCCGGACGTCTGTTCCTGAAATGGCGAACAAGGGCACGGAATGAGCCATCAGAACTGATATACTGAGAACGTGCTTTCGGAATGCAGACCCGTTTCCTAAAAAATCACCGCGTGTTACGACCACATGATTGCAATTTGCGATTCCTTCCGCACCTCTCTTATGAAATATGAGCACAAAGATCGCCCCTATTGCACGTTTTAAGACATATTAAAGCCTCTGTGGTTCATTTAGGTTGTTACACATTGGAAAACGTGGTGTGTATGAAAATCCTCTCATTGCATCGTATGTAAACGAAACTATGTGCAAGCTAGTCAGAATACAAGGGGCATGAACAAACGTCATTGTAAATCACATAAACGATGCAAAGTTGTTACGGCCATGATCACGTGCCAAAAGCTACTGACATTAACAGCCGGTTCTACGAAAAGGCGAAAAAACTGGCGCAACATGTTCAGTTATTACCACATTAATCCAGAAATCTGGGTCCACCCTGCCCTCCAGTGCTGTAGGTAGGGGATTTTCGCTTTCTCTCTGTGACCGGTGGGTGTCTTCTGGATTCTACACCCAAACCCACCACCACCAGACCCTTGTGTTTGGAGAATTAAAATATGGAACAGGACACTACACCACAATTCATTAATTCAGACCCCGATGTCGTGCTTTCTTTTTCACCTGCTCTATTATCAATATAACCATTGTCCCCTATATAGTCCATTTTTTCTACATCCATCTGTCTACCTAACAGCTTCTTCAATATCGCTACTACGTCTGGCTCAGCTATCACACGCTCTTTGGAAAATACTTTTATTTGACATGCCCCACCCCCATACCTTAATCACCTTAATATTATGATCCCCTCGTATTAGTCATTTGCGCCCGATCGTTCTCTTATCATTTTCCAAACATCTATCGAGTCTCCCTTCAGTCCAGAGTGAAACAATAAACTATCAGTCTCCTCTCAGGTCCCTTCAGTCCAGAGTGAAACAATAAACTATCAGTCTCCTCTCAGGTCCCTTCAGTCCAGAGTGAAACAATAAACTATCGAGTCTCCTCTCATGTCCCTTCAGTCCAAAGTGAAACAATAAACTAACGAGTCTCTTATGTCCCTTCAGTCCAGAGTGAAACAATAAACTATCGAGTCTCCTCTCATATCCCTTCTGACCAAAGTGAAACAATAAACTATCGAGTCTCCTCTCATGTCCCTTCAGTCCAAAGTGAAACAATAAACTATTCAGTCTCCTCTCATGTCCCTTCAGTCCAAAGTGAAACAATAAACTATCGAGTCTCCTCTCATGTCCCTTCAGTCCAGAGTGAAACAATAAACTATCGAGTTTCCTCTTATGTCCCTTCAGTCCAAAGTGAAACAATAAACTATCGAGACTCCTCTCATGTCTCTTTATTCCAAAAGTGAAAAAAAAAAACCTGGTTCGCTCAGTCTATTCTCATGAAACATGTTTACTCACCCGGACAGCATGCTGGAAAAAACTGTTCTGCCCCTCTGTAAAGCTTCCACCATATTCTCACCCTAAATTAACTTAGTGTTCATAATTGCTGGAATATGGGTTGTCGTGGGAGCTGTTGATGAGGATGTAGAGATAATTTAAAATGGGATTAACGTCAGATGAGTGGAGAATTACGACTAGAATCAGCTTAATGGGTCGAACCTGGTTTCCACGTCATACGGCTCTACAAACAAAGAATTTTGTATGTAACCAAGTTCACCCACCTTGGGGTCCAATCCTCTCTCAGCCAATGTGTGTCTGGAAATCACAGTCAATTTTAATTTCATGTCAAAGTTGACATATGAATTAAACATGAACGTTATTGGCATTGTCTTGTTTCAACAACTGATTAACTAGCTATTCCTAAACGTTCAGGTTAGATATATTTAAAATAAAGTCTATATACATTTACAGCATGAGGTCATTTGAAAGTCATCTGTTGGATGCCCATCGATGCTGTCGGGCACTGGGACTTCACGACGAATCAGCTGAGGTTATTCCCACTCAATACTGAACTTCCGGACAGGAATATTGGCCAGAGGAGCATTGAACACCCGTTGCCACTGACCCCAGGGCCTCTCTGACCACGGGCTATATGGGCAGAGAGCGCAGATTTATCCTCATATCAAAGGTATGGAAAGCTGCAGAGCAGAGGGTTGAGGCGAGGTGTAAAACAGTCGGAGGAGATTTGACACATTTCCTCAGAGGGTGGTTGGATTGTGAAATGCACTACGTGAGAAATTAGTGAGGGCGGAGTAAAACAAGAAATATCTCACTGAGCCATTAATTTGTAAGTGCATAGAAGTCCAAGTTCTGGTAAAATGATATTAGTATTGTAAATACTAGTCAGTCAACATGGATATGAAAAGCTGTTGGGTCTAATTCTGCTGGGTGCTACTCTGTGATCACAAACAAGAGAAAATCTGCAGATGCTAGAAATCCAAGCAACACACACAAAAAGCCGGAGGAACTGAGCAGGAAACACTGGAGGACTGATGAAGGGTCTCGGCATGAAACTGTACACTTTTCCATAGACGCTGCCTGGCCTGCTGACTTCCTCCAGTATTTTGTGTGTATTACTGTATCTCTGTGTGTATATGTGTATCTCTCTCTCTCGCTCTCTCCCCTCCACACCCAGCCCTCCCCCACGCACCCTCCTCCCCTCCCCCCCTGCGTGCGCACTCCCCCACTCTGACTCCTCTCCCCTCTACTTTAAGAGGCAGGTTTTACATGATTATATAATTACATAAAGGACTTTTACTGTGCTTCTTGTTCAGTTTTGTTTGGAGTTGTGATCATGTTCTCCCATCACTCATTCCTGGGCTTCCCAAGCTGTGTTGAAATGGGGATCTGAGTTCACAGACCATGTTGGAATGGTGTCAAACCAGAATTGAGGGTGGTTAAGGAGGAGATTGATGGGTTTCTAATTAGTCAGGGTATCGAGGGATATGGGAAAGAAGCCGGAAATTGGAACTAGATGGGAGAATAGTTTAGCTCATGGTGGAGTGGCGGAGCAGACTCAACGGGCCGAATGGCCTACTTCTGCTCCTTTGACGTGCTCTTGTGGTCAAACCGGGACCAGGGCCTCTGTTAATGATCCCTGAGGTCCCCAAGTCCTGTCCAACTGGATATCAGTCCCTGAGCTCACAGAAGCTGCTGGGGTGGCTCACTGACAACCAACACTGGCACACCTCAATGGTACGTGATTAGCCCACAGCCCTACTCTCCCTACACCCCCGACTGTGTGACGAGGCACAACTCAAATGCCATTTATATATTTGCTGATGACACAACGGCTGTTGGCAGAATTTCAGATGGTGATGAGGCGGACAGGAGCAAGGAGCTGGTGGAGTGGTGTTGCAACAGCAACCATGCACTCAACATCAGGAAGACCAAAGAAGTGATTGTGGACCTCGGGAAGGGTAAGTCGAGGGAACACACACCAGACCTCATGGAGGGATCACAGGTGGAAGCATTCTAACTAGTTGCCTCACTGTCTGAGACGGAGGGGTCACTGCACAGGATCGGAAAAAGCTGCAGAAAGTTGTGAACACAACCATTTTGATCATGGGCAGGAGCCTCCCAGCATCCGGGACACCTTCAATAGGTGATGCTTCAAAAAGGCAGCATCCATCATTACGGACCACAACTCCCAGGACATGCCCTCTTCTCAGTGTTATTATCAGGGAGGAGTAACTGGAGACTGGAGACATAGACTCAACGCTTCAGGAATAGTCTCTCCTCTGCCATCAATTTCTGAATGGACAAGGAACCCATGAAGAATACCTCAATGTTTTACATGTCAAAAAACAACAACAACATACCGGTGATATTAAACCTGATTCTGACTCTAATTCAACTCCTCTTCCGCTCCCATTCTCTCTCTTCGTCACACACCCCAGACCTCTCTCCCATCCCCAGTCCTCCTTCAGGGACCCCCCATCCCTGTTCCCTCCTCTTCCCTCCCATCCTCTCTCTTCGTCACACACACCAGACCTCTCTCCCATCCCCACCTCATCTTCTTTCAGTGACACCCCCATTCCTACTCTCTCCTCTTCCCCTCATATCCTCTATCTCTCCAATCTGAATCACCACTATCCACTCAGTCATAGAGAACTACAGCATAGAAACAAGCCCTTTGGCCCATCTGTTCCATGCTGAACTAGTATTCTGCATCGTCCCATCAACCTGCCCTCAGAACAGAGCCGTCCATTCCCCTCCCATCCATGTATTCATCCAAACTTCTCTTTGATGTTGAAATCAAACCCACATCCACCACATCAGTCAGCAGCTTGTTCCACACTCGCACCACCCTCAGGGTGAAGACGTTCTCTCTCATGTTCCCCTTAATCATTTCACCTTTCACCTGTGACCACTAGTTCTGGTCTCCCACAACCTCAGTGGAAGCAGCCTGCTTGTATGTACCCTATCTTTACTCCTCATGATTTAACAAATCTTATCCCCTCATTCTCTAGAGCTACACCCATATTCCATGATCCACAAACTTCATCGTTCCCAATGTCAGTCAGTAGGCACACCCCTCGAATTCCAAACTAGATCTCCATCATTTCAAAGGTTGGTAAACATTTTCCCAGCAAATCCCTCTCCCAATAAATCCCCCAAGTTTCTGTCCTCGTCCTCTCCCTGACAACCCATCTTACCCAGCCCCATCGACCAACTCAGACAAAGAGGCTTATTCATCACCACAACAATGCACACCAACCGGGAGTAATGTTGGACATAGCAGAAATTTCACACAGACAGGAGAATAAGACAACTAAATACAGCCCATTATGTCGCACATCCAACAGCTAATTGGTCTATGAGAAGTTTGACATCACAGAGCGAGAGACTGAGGGACTCCGATGGACCCAAGATCTGATACCTGAGGATCTCTCTCCTGCTGAGACAGAGGATGGTGATGGGGTGGGTTGTCCTGTAGATGATCCATCGGGCTGATCCATTGTGGAAGCCTTCAGGTCTGGAACAAAGTAACAGAGACATGGGAGAGTGGCAGAGATTAAACAGGGACAATCATTCATAAAGATGAGAGATTCGGCAGATGCTGAAAATCCAGAGCAACACACACAAAATGCTGGAAGAACTCAACAGGTCAGGCTGAATCTCTGGAGGGGAATAAACAGTGAATATTTTGGGCTGAGACCCTTCATCAACACTGGAAAGTAAGGGGGAAGAAGCCAGAATAAAGAGGTGGGGAGGAATACAGCTGGCAGGTGATAGGTGAAGCCAGGTGGGTGAGGGAGGGTGTGATTTAAGAAACTGGGAGGTGATATGTGGAAGAGGTAAAGCACGGGGGAGCAGAGAGGGAATGGAAAAAGAAGTTAGAGAAATCAATGTTCATGTTGTCAGTTTGGAGGATACCCAGATACAATATGAGGTGTTGCCCCTGCAATCTGAGTTTGGCCTCATCATGTCATTGGTAGAGGCCTTGGACAGACACGTGGGAATGGGATTGGGAAGTTGAATTGAAATAGGTAGCCACTGGCACAACAATTTGGAAAGGATGTCTCTGATCTGAAGCGATACCAAAACCATCCAGTCCCTGTTCAGCAACTCTCCCTCGTGAATGTCTGTGACCAGTCACTACTCTCAATCAAAGCCCAGATGAATATTGAGGACTGAAGGAGTGAAAGATCGTTCCCTTCAATGACCCCACCATGCATACCTGCATTTTCAGACCCTGCTGGGGTGGTGGTCAAACCCAGACTCGGTTATCCGATCACTGATACTAGAGTTTCCTGAGTTGTACCTGACTGGGAATCTGCTTCTGAGCTTGAAGAGCCTGCTGGGGTGGAGGATAAATCTCGCATAGGTTCTCTGGTTGTTGATCCCTGTGGTTGCCAAGTTGTGCCTGAATGGGAATCTGTAATAAGAAGATATAAAAAAAGAAGGTTAAATTAGCAATGAAGTTTTATGTCAGATCAGGAAGGAACTCAGCAGCAGGAATGGGAGGCTTCAGGTCAAATCTGTCCTCGGAGATACACACAATCCCCTCTCCTTTGCTCTTTAACACCTCCACCATTGTCTCTCAAATCCCGCTCCTCAGATCTCCCTCTCTCCACACTCACTCTGTTGTCAGTATCTCCTTCCTGATGGAGGGTAAAGTAGTAAACAAGTTTTATGTTAGAGCAGAAAGGAATTCAATGGCAGGAATCGGAGGCTCAAGTCGAGGTCAAATCTGTCCTCTGAAATACACACACTCCTCTCCTTGTGACTATCCTCCTGTGTCACTTTCAGTCTCTCCACCCCTCCCTGTTCATTCCTCCCACCCCACTCTCTCCAACCCCCAACAGAGCCTCATCCTTCATGACTTACCAAACCCAACCCAACAGACAGGAGAGAGGAATCACTGACTCCATCATTCACACCCCTACCCACAATGCACTGTGCATCCAGTAGGTGAACTGGTCCATGGGAGGTTCAACCTCACAGAGTGACAGGAACTGAATGAACACAGACGGACATGAGACTTGGTACCTGAGGATGTGTCTCCCGCTGGGACAGAGGACAGTTCCTGGGTGTGTTCTCCAGTAGACAATCCTGTAGACTGGTCCAATGTGGAAGCCTCCAAGTCTGGAACAAAGTAACAGAGACACAGGAGATTGGCAGACCCTTAAACATCACAACAGGGTCAAGCAGTTGTACAGGCGAGCATTTTTCCGGAACAATGCAGAGAAAATGCTGAAGGTCCATCAGCATCTCTGGAGGAGAATAAACAGTCGAGGTTTTGGGCCAAGTTACTTCTTCGGGACTGGAAGGGAAGCGGGCAGAAATCTGAATATGAAGGCCGAGAGTGTACAAGCTGGCAGGTGATTGGTGAAGCCAGGCTGTGAGAAGATGTCTGGGAATGTGAGCAGGATGATGTGAGAAGCTGGGAGGTGATATGTGGAAGAGGTAAAGGAATGAAGAAGGAGAAATCCAACGAAACAGGACAGTGGATGATGGATTAAATAGATGGAGGAGGGGGTCCAGATGGAGGAGATGGGCAGATGAGGAGAGGGGAAGGGCTGAGAGGAGAGCCAGAATGGGAGTGGGAAAAGAGGGAAGTGGGAGGGAGAAGAATTTACTGGATGTAAGAGAAATCGATATTCATGCCATCAGGTTGGTGGAGACCCTGACAGACTATGAGGTGTTGCTCTTCAAGCCTGGGGGTGATCTCATCAAGTCAGAAGAGGCCATGGACAGTCATATCAGAATGGAATGGTAAGTAGAATTAAAATGGGTAGCCAACGGAACAAGAATTTGACAAAGAGATCTCTGATTTGAAAAGAAACCAAAACCATTTAGTCACTATTCACCACCTCTCCCTCCCAAAATGTCTGTGACTGGACACGTCTCTCCGACAAAGTCCAGATGAATATCGAGGACTAAAGGAGGGAAAGATCGTTCTATTCATTGACCCTCACAAACCCCATCACAAATACCTGAGCTCAGAGACCCTGCTGGGCTGGTGGTCAACCCTGGACCAGGCTCTCCAGTCACCGATCCCTGGCGTTCCTGAGTTGAGTCCGACAGAGGTTCTGCAATAAGAAAAAATACAAAGGAAGGGTAAAGTAGTAAACAAGTTTTACATTCAATCAGGAAGGAACTCAATGGCAGGAACAGGAGGCTCAAGTCCAGGTAAATTCTGTCCTCTGAAATACACACACTCCCCTCTCCTTTGCTTTTTAATCCCTCTACCCTTGTCTCTCAAATCCCTCTCCTCACATCTCCCTCTTTCGGCATTCACTCTGTCTGCATCACTCTCTTTTCAATCTCTCCTTCCTTCCCTCCAGTTGGAGCGTCACTCTCATTGCCCGACTCTCCTGACACACTCATCACTCGCCTCATTCCTCCCACTCCAGCATCCCACGTCTCTCCATCCCTCTCTCCTGTGTGTTTTCACCCATTTCCTTCTGTCCATGTACTGAATTACTCAAATCCCTCTCTGGTCGTTTCTATGTCTCATCAGTCACCGTGTAACTCCTCACTGTCATTCCTCCCTTCCTCTCTGTGACCATCCTCCCCTCCCACCTCCATCACTCCTCCCCTCCCTCCTGTGTCACTCAGTCACTCCACTCCTCTCTGTTCATTCCTCCCACCCCACTCTCTCCAACCTCCAGTGGAGTCCACCATTAAAGACTGTCACCATCCTTTCATTACCAACATCAGAGAGGAGGTACAAGACCCTGAAGGAACAATTTCTTCCGCTCCACCGTCAGATTTCTGAACGATCCATGAACTCATGAACATGACCTCACTATTCCACTTTCTGCACGATTCATTTATTTTATTTTTGATTGGAATGTACAGGAATATTTTTATGTCTTGCTCTGTACTTTTGCCAAAGAAGCAACAAATTTCACAAGATACATTAGTGATAATAAACCTGATTCTGATCCTGAATCTCTGACCACTGACTATAAATCGATGTCCTCTAGTTATATTCACCCTGATCAGTGGTAATATTCCTAGCAGGACATCCCACACCACCAGCTTCAGGAACATTTATCACCCCACAACCATCGGACTCCTGACCGGCGTGAGGTGAGTGAAGTTATCCGCGCCTCCACCACCATCTCTGGCAAGTCATTCCAGGCACTCACAACTCTTTGTGTAAAAAAACTTACCCCTGATGTCTCTCCTAAACTTCCCTCCCTTAATTTTGTACCTATGCCCTCTAGTGTTTGCTATTGGTGCCCTGGGAAACAGGGACTGACTATCCACCCTATCTATGCCTCTCATAATGTTGTAGACCTCTATCAAGTCCCCTCTCATTCTTCTACATTCCAAAGAGAAAAGTCCCAGCTCTGCTAACCTTGCTTCATACGACTTGTTCTCCAAACCAGACAACATCCTGGTAAATCTCCTCTGTACCCTTTCCATAGCTTTCACATCCTTCCTATAATGAGGTGACCAGATTTGAACACAAAACTCTAAGTGCGGTCTCACCAGAGATTTGTAGATTTGCAACATGAGCTCTTCTACTCTTGAACTCAATCCACCTGTTAATGAAGCCTAGCATCCCATAGGCCTTCTAAACTACCCTATCAACCTGTGCAGCGACCTTGAGGGATGTATGGATTTGAACCCCAAGGTCCCTTTGTTCATCCACACTCTTAAGTAACTGACCATTAATCCTGTACTCAGTCTTCTGGTTTGTCCTTCCAAAATGCATCACCTCACACTTGTCCAGATTGAACTCCATCTGCCATTTCTCTGCCCAACTCTGCAGCCTGTCCATATCCTCTTGTAACCTTCAACAACCTACAGCTGCATCCACAACTCCTCCAATCTTCGTGTCATCCACAAACTTACTCACCTATCCTTCCGCCTCTACATCCAGGTCATTTATAGAAATCACAAATAGCAGGGGTCCCAGGACAGATCCCTGCCGCACTCCACTAGTCACCGACCTCCAGACAGAATACTTTCCTTCCACAACTACCCTCTGCTTTCTTCCTTTAAGCCAATTTTTTATCCAAATAGCCAAGGTTCCACTTATCCCATGCCTCATGACTTTCTGGATGAGTCTTTCATGAGGGACCTTGTCAAATGCTTTGCTAAAGTCCATGTAGACCACATCTACTGCCCTACCCTCATCAATTTCTTTTGCTACTTCTTCAAAAACTCAATCAGGCTCGTGAGGCACGATCTTCCCTTCACAACGCCATGTTGACTATCCATGAGTAGACTGTACTTCTCTAAATGCTCGTAGATCCTATCCTTAAGAATCCTTTCCAATAATTTGCAGACCACCGACGTAAAACTCACCGGTCTATCGTTCCCAGGTTTCTCCCTATTACCTTTTTTAAACAAGGGAACTACATTTGCCATTCTCCAGTCCTCCGGCACTTCCCCTGTAGCCAAAGAGGATTCAAAGATCATAGCTAATGCTCCTGTGATCTCTTCTCTCAATTCCCACAACACCCTGGGGTGTATCATATCCGGCCCTGGGGATTTATCAATCTTAATGCTTTTAAGGAGATCCAGCACGTCTTCTTCCTTAATCTCCACATTGTCCAGCACACAGGCCTGCTCTACTTTGACCTCATCCTGATCGAGATCATTTTCATTTGTGAATACTGAAGCAAAGTATTCATTTAGGACCTCCCCAACCTCCTCCGCCTCCAGGCACATGTTGCCCTCTTTATCCTTTAGCAGTCTCACCTTCATTCTCGTCATCCTCCTATTCTTCACATACACATAGAATGCCTTGGGGTTCTCCTTAATCCTACATACCAAGGCCTTCTCATGCCCCGTTCGAGCTCTCCTAAGTCCTTTCTTTAGCTCCTTCCTGGCTACACTATATTTCACATAAGCCCCTCCTACTTCCTGCTTCTTATATCTAACATATGCTTCCTTTTTCCTCTTGACGAGTTGCCTCACATGTTTCGTCAGCCACGGTTCCCTTTTCCTACCATTTTTTCCTTGCCTCAGTGGGACAAACCTATCCTGAACCCAGCTCAAGTGGTGCCTAAACTTCTCCCACATTACTTCTGTGCTTTCCCCTTTGAACATCTGTTTCCAATTTACTCTTGCTAGTTCCTGCCTCATCCCTTCAATTTTAGCCCTTCCCCAGTCAAGCACTTTAACATTTTGTCTGATTTTATCCCTTTTCATAGCTTTGCTGAATCTTAGGGAGTTGTGGTCACTCTCACCAAAATGCTCCCCCACCAAGAGGTCTGTCACCTGACCAGGTTCATTACCCAGAACTAGATCCAGTATAGCCTCTCCTCTCGTTGGCCGGTCCACATACTGTGTCAGGAATCCTTCTTGAACACACCTGACAAATTCAGCCCCATCTATCCCCCTTGCACTCAGGAGGTGCCAGTCAATATGAGGGAAGTTGAAATCACTCATAACTACTACCCTGTATATCCTGCACCATTATAAAATCTACCTGCTTATCTGCTCCTCGGTGTCCCAAGGGCTCTTTGGGGGCCTATAGACTACTCCCAGCACAGTGATTGATCCCTTCCTATTTCTGACTTCCACCCAGACTGACTCCGTGCACGCTCCTTCTGCAGCATCCTCCCTTTCTATAGCTGTGATACTATCCCTGACCAGCAAAGCCACTCCCCCACCTTTTCTACCCCCCCCCCATCCTATTCTTTTTAAAACACCTGAACCCCGGGCCCTTCATCATCCAATCCTGCCCTTCATCCAACCAAGTTTCAGTAATGGCCACAACATTGTAATTCCACGTACTAATCCATGCTCTAAGTTCATCCTCCTTGTTCCTAATACTCCTAGCATTGAAATAGACACATTTCAACCCCTTTAACTGGCTACAATTATGTTCTGTCCCCTGTCTATCCTTCCTCATCAACTCAGAACTCTCAGCAACATGCCCATGTCCTTCTACCTTAATCCCTGCGCTCACATTCTGATTCCCACCCCCAGCCAAACTAGTTTAAACCCTCCCCAACAGCTCTAACAAACCTACCTGCCAGGATATTGGTCCCCCGGGATTCAAGTGCAACCCGTCCTTTTTGTACAGGTCACACCCTCCCCAAAAGAGGTCCCAATGATCCAGAAATCCGAATCCCTGCACCCTGCTCCATTCCTTCAGCCACGCATTTATCCTCCACCTCATTCTATTCCTATATTCACTGTCGCGTGGCACAGGCAGTAATCCGGAGATTACCACCTTTGAGGTCCTGCTTTTCAACTTCCTTCCTAACTCCCTGTAGCCTTCTTTCAGGACCTCCCTATGTCATTGGTACTATATGTACCACGACCTCTGGCTGTTCTCCCTCCCACCGCAGGATATCTTGGACACGATCAGAAACATCCCGGACCCTGACACCTGGGAGGCAAACTACCATCCGAGTTTCTTTCCTGTGTCCACAGAATCGCCTGTCAGACCCCCTGACTATAGAGTCCCCTATCACTGCTGCCTTCCTCTTCTTTTCCCTACCCATCTGAGCCACAGGCCCGGACTCTGTGCCAGAGGCATGGCCACTGTTGCTTCCCCCAGGTAGGCTGTCCGCCCACAACAGTACTCAAACAGGAGTACTTATTGTCAAGGGGTACAGCCACAGGGCTACTCTCTAGTACCTGACTCTTCCCCTTCCCTCTCCTAACTGTGACCCATTTCTCTGTTCCCCGTGGCCCCGGAGTGACCACCTGTCTGTAACTCCTCCCTATCACCTCCTCACTCTCCCTGACCAGACGAAGGTCATCGAGCTGCAGCTCCAGTTCCCTAACACAGTCCCTTAGGAGTTGCATCTCAATGTACCAGGTGCAAATGTGGCCGTCCGGGATGCTGGGAGTCTCCAGGAACTCCCACAGCTGACACCGACCACAGAAAACTGGCCTCACACATACTACCTCCTTTAGCAATTAACAACTGCCTCGTCTCGTCACATTACCGCCGAAGCCCGTTGAGCCAAAGCCCTTTCACTCCGCTGCCCGCTGGGTATGGCTGCCTTCTTTATAAACTGTTCGCGCTCAACTGGCTGACGTCACCTGCCTGCACAGGCTGGCCTCTCTCTTCCCCCGAGAACTCGATATGTCTTCTCACTGGAAATCCTTAGGTGCTCTCCCGCTGCCTTCTCATTCCGAATCCATGTCGATATGCTCAGTGATGGGGAGGGCTTTATCCGTGATGGACTGGGCCATCAGTTATTTACAGATTCAGCACAGTAACCGGCCCCACGAGCCCCACCACCCATGTGACCAATTAACCTACTAACCCAGACGTCTCTGTAATGTGGGAGGAAACCGACACAGTCACAGGGAGAATGTACAATCTCCTTACAGACAGCGGTGGTAACAATTAAACAAATAGTGAAAATATCCTGCCTGAACGTTACTCCAAACCTCACCCACCGGACACTTCATTTCCCCCACCCCTGAGCACCAGGTCTCAGCCCCCCTGCTCTGTCACTGAGCCATAGAACATTACAGCACAGAAACAGGCCTTTTGGCCCTTCTTGGCTTTGCCGAACCATTTTTTTGCCTCGTCCCACTGACCTGCACCCGGACCATATCCCTCCATACACCTCTCATCCATGCACCTGTCCAAGTTTTTCTTAAATGTTAAAAGTGAGCCCACATTTCCCACTTCATTTGGCAGCTCATTCCACACTCCCACCACTCTCTGTGTGAAGAAACACCCCCCCCCCATGTTCTCTTTAAACTTTTCCACCTTCACCCTTAACCCGTGTCCTCTGTTTTTATCCTCCCCTGGCCTCAGTGGAAAAAGCCTGCTTGCATTCACTCTATCTATACCCATCATAATTTTATATACCTCTATCAAGTCTCCCCTCATCCTTCTACGCTCCAGGGAATAAAATCCTAACCTATTCAACCTTTCTCTGTAACTCAGTTTCTCAAGTCCCGGCAACATCCTTGTAAACCTTCTCTGCACTCTTTCAACCTTATTAATATCCTTCCTGTAATTTGGTGACCAAAACTGCACACAATACTCCAAATTCAGCCTCATCAATGCCTTATACAACCTCACCATGCTGCCTGGCCTGCTGTGTTTCACCAGCATTTTGTGTGTGTTGCTTGAATTTCCAGCATCTGCAGATTTCCTCGTGTTTGTCTTATAGGCAATACTTTGATTTATAAAGGCCATTGTACCAAAAGCTCTCGTTACTACCCTATCTATCTGTGACACCAATTTTAGGGAATTTTGTATCTGTATTCCCAGATCCCTCTGTTCTACTGCATTCCTCAGTGCCCTACCATTTACCTTGTATGTTCTACCTTGGTTTGTCCTTCCAAACAGTAATACCTCACATTTGTTTGTATTAAACTCCATCTGCCATTTTTCAGCCCATTTTTCCCGCTGGTCTAAATCCCTCTGCAAGCTTTGAAAACCTTCCTCACTGTCCACTACACCTCCAAACTTTGTATCATCAGCAAATTTGATGATCCAATTTACCACATAATCATCCAGATCATTGATATAGATGACAAATAGCAATGGAGCAAGGCGCTGATCCCTGTGGCACACCACTAGTCACAGGCCTCCACTCATTTGCACACAGCTGTCTCCACATTTCTTGGGGAATTTTAACTTTAGATTGGGTGAATCAGATTGGTCATGGAAATCTTGAGGAGGGTTTCATAGAATGCATCCATGATGGCTTTCTTGAGAAGCATGTTAGTGAACTACAAGGGAAAATGCTATCTTAGATCTAGTCCTGTGCAATGAGACAGGTAAGATTAACGATCTTGTAGTCAGGGATCCTCTTGGAAAGAGTGATCATAGTATGATTAAATTTCGCATGAAGGATGAAATAGATCTAAAACTGGTGTGTTATGCTTGAACAAGGGAGACTATGATGGGATGAGGGAGGAGTTGGTTAATGCGGATTGGGAGCAAAGGCTATTTGGTAGGACAGTTGAGGAACAGTGGAATACTTTCAAAGAGATTTTTCACAGTGCTCAACAAAAGTATATTCCAATCAAAATTAAGGACAGGAAGTGTGGGGACAGCCAGTCTTGGATAACTAAGGAAATAAAAAATAGTATCATATTAAAAGCTCATTTGTACGAAGTCACAAAGTGTAGTGGGAGACTGGAGGATTGGAAAACTTTAAAAAGCAACAACGAACAACTGATCGAGAAATAAGGAAAGGAAAGATAGAGTATCAAAGTGAATTAACATGAAATATAAAAACAGATAGCAAAAGTTTTTATAAATATATAAAATGGATGAGGGTGGCTAAAGTGAACGTAGGTCCCTTGGAAGACGAGAAGGGGAAATTGATATTGGGTGATAAGGAAATGACTGAGGTATCGAACGACAATTTTGTGTTGGTCTTCATGGTGGAGGACACATCAAATATGCCAAAGAATTATGTTATGGACGAAATGGGAGATAATATCACTGTTACTAAAGAGATAGTGATGAGAAAACTAGAGGGCCTGAAGGTTGATAAGTCCCCTGGTTCTAATGGGATGCATCCCAGGGTGCTGAGGGAATTGGCGGAGGTATTAGTAGACATGTTGGTAATCACTTACCAAAACTGTCTAGACTCTGGGCAGGTCCCGGCGGACTGAAAGACAGCAAATTCCATGCCACTTTTTAAAAAAGGATGTAGGTAAATGACGGGCAACTATAGGCTAGTTAGCTTAACATCTGTAGTCGGGAAAATGCTTGAAGCTGTCATTAAGGAAGAAAGAGCAAAACATTTAGAAAGGAGGGGTTCCATTTGACAGACGCAGCATGGATTCAGAAAGGGCAGGTCCTGTTTGACAAACTTACTGCAATTCTTTGAGGACATAATGAGTGCAGTGGATAAAGGGGAACAGGTGGAAGTTGTGTACTTGGATTTCCAGAAGACGTTTGATAAGGTGCTGCACAAAAGACTTATGAGAATATGGATGCATGGAGTTGGAGGAAGTGTATTGGCATGGATAGTGGATTGGTTAACCAATAGAAGGCAGAGAGTTGGTATAACTGTGTGTTTCTCCAGTTGGCAGTCTGTGGTGAGTGGGGTGTCGCAGTGGTCAGTGCTGGGCCTGCAGCTGTTTACCATTTACATTGATGATTTCGAAGAGGGGACTGAGTGTAGCGTAGCAAAATTTGCTGATGACACTAAACTGAGTGGAAAAGCAAATTGTACAGAGGCTGTGGAGAGTCTGCAGAGGGATATAGATAGGTTAAGTGAGTGGGCCAAGGTCTGGCAGATGGAATGCTACCTTGGTAAATGCGAGATCATCCACTTTGGAAGGAATAATAGAAGAGCAGATGTGGAGATGAGGAGATGTGGAGAAAGCGAACCAGCTGAACAACTTCTTCAACAGGTTCGACAGCTCAATCTCATCCTCACCACAGAGATCCACACCAGGCTTACTTCCCTCACAGGAAAATAGCCACTCATAGGAGACCTTGCCCACGCCCAGGATTACGGCTGCACAGGTGGAAGGTCAACTGAGGAAGATCTGTACCAGCAAGGCGGCTGGACCGGATGGAGTTTCCCCACGATTACTGAGGGCCTGTGCGACTGAGCTGGGAGAACCACTACAGCGCATCTTCAACATGAGCCTGGAGCAGAGAAGAGTACCCAGACAGTGGAAAACATCCTGTATTGTCCCGGTACCGAAGAAACCACAACCAAAGGAGTTGAATGACTTCAGACCTGTTGCCTTGACGTCGCACGTGATGAAGACCATGGAGCGGCTGATAATACAGAATCTGAGGCCACAAACCAGGCACGCCCAGGATCCTCTTCAGTTTGCGTATAAGGAGAAGGTGGGAGTGGAGGATGCTAACACGTATTTGCTGCACAAATCACTCTCTCACCTAGATGGGGTCAGTTGTGCTGTGAGGATTACATTCCTTGACTTCTCTAGTGCCTTTAACACCATCCAGCCCAAGATCTTAAGGCACAAACTAACGGAGATGGGAGTAGACTCTCACATGGTGGATTGGATAGTGGACTACTTGACAGATAGACCTCAGTATGTGCGGTTGGGAGACTGTAGGTCTGACACGGTGGTCAGCAGCACAGGGGCGCCGCAGGGAACCGTACTCTCTCCGGTCCTGTTCACCCTGTACACATCAGACTTCCAATATAACTCGGAGTCCTGCCATGTGCAGAAGTTCGCTGATGACACGGCCATAGTGGGGTGTGTCAGGAATGGACAGGAGGAGGAGTATAGGAAACTGATACAGGACTTTGTGATATGGTGCAACTCAAACTACCTGCGTCTCAATATCACCAAGACCAAGGAGATGGTGGTGGACTTTAGGAGATCTAGGCCTCATATGGAGCCAGTGATCATTAATGGAGAATGTGTGGAGCAGGTTAAGACCTACAATTATCTGGGAGTACAGTTAGACGAGAAGCTAGACTGGACTGCCAACACAGATGCCTTGTGCAGGAAGGCACAGAGTCGACTGTACTTCCTAAGAAGGTTGGCGTCATTCAATGTCTGTAGTGAGATGCTGAAGATGTTCTATAGGTCAGTTGTGGAGAGCGCCCTCTTCTTTGTGGTGGCGTGTTGGGGAGGAAGCATTAAGAAGAGGGACGCCTCACATCTTAATAAGCTGGTAAGGAAGGCGGGCTCTGTTGTGGGCAAAGTACTGGAGAGTTTAACATCGGTAGCTGAGCGAAGGGCGCTGAGTAGGCTACGGTCAATTATGGATAACTCTGAACATCCTCTACATAGCACCATCCAGAGACTGAGAAGCAGTTTCAGCGACAGGTTACTATCGATGCAATGCTCCTCAGACAGGATGAAGAGGTCAATACTCCCCAATGCCATTAGGCTTTACAATTCAACCGCCAGGACTTAAGAACTTTTTAAAAGCTATTATTAATGCTTTTTGAGATAGTGATTTAGATGCATATCATATTTTTTACTGAGTTAAGTATTGTATGTAATTAGTTTTGCTACAACAAGTGTATGGGACATTGGAAAAAAGTTGAATTTCCCCATGGGGATGAATAAAGTATCTATCTATCTATCTATCTATCTATCAATTTAAATGGTGTATGCTGTTGTGCAGAGGGACTTGGGAGTGCTTTTTGATTAATCGCAGGAGGCTGGCTTGCAGGTATAACAGGTTATTAAGAAGGCAAACGGAACGTTGACCTTCTTTCCCAGAGGGATTGAATTCAAGAGCAGGGAGGTCATGCTGCAACTGTACAGGGTACTGGTGAGGCCGCACCCGGAATGCTGTGTGCAGTTCTAGTCTCCATACTGGAGGAAGGATATACTGGCTTTGGAGGCAGTGCAGTGGAGGTTCACCAGGTTGATTCCAGGGATGAAGGGGTTAACCTATGAGGAGAGATTGAGTCACCTGGGATTTTACTCTCTGGAATTCAGAAGAATGAGAGGGGATCTGATAGAAACATACAAAATTTTCAAAGGGATAATTAAGATAGAAGTAGGAAAGTTGTTTCCATTGGTAGGTGAGAATAGAACTAGAGGATATTGCCACAAGATTCAGGGGAGAAGATTTAGGACGGAGATGAGGAGAAACTGTTTTTCCCCAAAGAGTGGTGAACCTGTGGAATTCTCTGCCCAGGGAAGCAGTTGAGGCTTCTTCACTAAATATATTTAAGATACAGTTAGATAGATTTTTACTTCGTGGGGGAATTAAGGGTTATGGGAAAAACGCAGGTAGATGGAGTTGAGTTTACAGACAGATCAGCCATGATTTTATTGAATGACGGGGCAGGCTCGATGGGCCAGATGGCCGACTCCTGCGCCTATTTCTTATGTCCTTATCTTCTTCCAGACCGGCCTCCATCCAAGGCAGGTCATTCCGGATGAGTGAATCACCCTTTCCAGAGAACTCATGTATTCCTGAGATTGTCAGTGGGGATAGAACGGACTCCGTCGTTCACATCCCACTGAGAAACACAGATAACCACTGAATCAGCTCACGAGAGCCTGTACACCACAAAGGTGTGGAATGAACCCCCCACCCACCCACCTCTTCCAGTCACATGCTTTTCGACCTGAGGATGTGTCTCCCGATGGAACAGAGGGCGGTTCCTGGGTGGCCCCTCCATTCGATGACCCTTTGACCTGTTCCCTACGAGAAGTCTCCAAGTCTCCGATAAAGGAACAGAGATGTGGGAGAAAGAAAATCACCAAAACATTGTCCCTCTCTCCTACCACTGATTCTCCTCCAAAACCTTCATCACTACGGGTGACTCACGTCATTCGGAGTTGGGATGAAATTCTGGGACTGACCACGGGGATCAGCATTCCCTTCGATGATCCCCCCACCAATTCCTGAGCTGTGGACAGTCCAGCATCCATTGTCTCTCCCTCCACCACTCCCATAACTGTCTACAGCCCCCTCTCAGCACCCCTCTTCCCTCCAGTCCCCATCTCGTACCACACCTACAAACTTCCTCTATTGTCCTCCTCCCTCCTCCTCACTTTCCTTTTTTCTCCCCACCACTCGCCTTCCTCACCACTTCACACTTCACCCCAGTCATTCCCATCCTACACCTCCCTTCTCCTCAATGGCCCCTCCCTTCTCCCCCTTACAATCTTCGCATGGTCCCTATGTGTGACTGGCCAGCCCGGTGGGGGGGGGGGGACCTCAGGTTACCTCATTGTAGGAAGGATGTGGAAGCTTTAGAGGCAGTGCAGAATAGATTTACCAGGATGATGTCTGGATTACAGAGCAGGTCTTCTGGGGAGAGGTTGAGTGAGTGAGGGCTTTTCTCTTTGGAGTGAAGCAGAATGAGAGAGGACTTGATGGAGGCGTACAAGATGGTAAGAGGAATAGATCAAGTGGACAGCCAGACTTTTTCCCAGGGAGGAAGTGGCTAATACCAGGGGGTGTAATTTTAAAGTGACTGGAGGAAAGTATAGGGTGGATGTCAGAGGTAAAGTTCTTTACACAGAGGGGGGTGGGTGTGTGGACAGACAGATACATTAGGGGTATTTAACAAACTCATAGACACATGGATGACAGAAACATGGAGGGTTATGTAGGAGGGAAGGTTTAGATTGATCTCAGAGTAGGTCTGCACAGCACTGTGGGCCGAAGGGCCTGTGCTGTGCTGTACTGTTCTGTGTTCTATGATCTCTGTCACAGGTCAGACTGGGCAGTTTCATTCTGACCCCGGTGTGAAGGGGGATACGGGAAAGGTGATCACAGACCACGGGCAGGGCAGCCGACTGGAAAACTCAGCCCGTGGTGTGTGTTGGTGACTCAGGACGTCCCAGAATTTCCCCACAACTACCACACCGCTGTGTCACTGGGGAACGGTGACCTACCTGTACAGTACACAGCGTAACTCGGGGGTGTTGGACACAGCCAATACACAAAGTAACCGGAGCAGTTTTTCACCCTGATCTCCCGTCTCTGGTAACAGATGTTTTTATCCCAGGTGAAACAGACGGTCCTGGTCACCTCCCCCTCTCCCACGTTGGGATGGGAACCTGGAATGAGATTTATAAACACTGTAAAATGTACCCGGTCCCACAGTACAGCGGGGAATGTGAATCAGGACCCACTGTAAATCAGTGGTTTACAACCCACGGTCCGGTCCGGCCTCAGTCAGCACTGAGCTGCTGCCCTCTCCCTCTCCACCCCACCCTCCCCGCAGCAGCACCTTCATCTTCTGAATGAGCCTCCAATGAGGGACTTTGTCAAACGTCTGGGGGATCTCACTGAGACCTATCGAATATTGAAAGGCCTGGATAGAGTGGACATAGAGAGGATGTTTCCTATAGTGGGGGAGTCTGGGACCAGAGGGCACAGCCTCAGAACACAAGAACCTCCACTTAGAACAGAGATGAGGATGAAATTCTTCAGCCAGAGGATGGCGACACCTGTACAATTCATTGCCAGAAATGGCTGTGGAGGTCACGTCTATAATAAATGTAAAGCGGATGTTGAGGGGTATTTTGACTTGTGATGGTGTCAAAGGTTAGGCATGAGAATAGAACTGGAGGGATAGTAAATCAGCCATGATGGAATGGTGTTGCAGACTCAATGGGCTGAATGGCCTAATTCTGCTAACATCTGGTCTAAAATCCATGAAGACAACATCCACAGCTCTACCTTCATCAACCACCTCCGTCAACTCCTCAACAAACTCAAAGCGAGTCCAGAAGTCATGACCTGCCCTGCAGAAAGAGATGCTGACCATCCCTCATTCACCCACAGTCTTCCCAATGCTCATAAGTCCCATCCATAAGAATCCTCTCCACTGCCTTCACTACCACTGACGTGAGACTGACTGGTCAGAGAGTCACAGAAAGCTACAGCACAGAAACAGGCCCTTCAGCCCATCTAGTCCATGCTAACCATTTAAACTGCCTTGTCCCATCAACCTGCACCCGGACCACAGCCGTCCATCTCTCCCATCCATGTACCAACCAAACTTCACCTAAACATTGAAATCAAAATGGCATCCACCACTTGCTCAGCCAGCTCGTTCCACACTGAAGTTTCCAGGATTATTCCTGTTTCCGTACATTTTCTCCACATTTGAACTGTATGGAGTTGGGGCTTCTGGCCTTTCAGGCACACCAACTCAGCAATCCTCAATAACCCCATTTAGCCCTAACCTAACTATGGGGCAATTAACAATGACCCATTTACCTACCCAGTACATTTTTGGACAGTGGGAGGAAACCGGAGAACCCGGCGAAAACCCATGCATTCCATGGGGAGGACGGACAGAGACTCCTTACAGATGACACTGGAATTGAACTCTGAACTCTGATGCCCCGAGCTGTAATAGTGACGCGCTAACCACTATGTTACCATAGCAACCATTAATTTATCCCACTAATTGGAGAACGATGATGTCTGCAGACTTCTCCAACTCCCTGGAGATTGCCCCAACACTGAAATGAGTCTGGGGTTGTTGAAACTCCTCCGGGTCATAACCAGAATGGGGTCAGTGGGCAGATCAGTTCTGTAACCCAACTCCAGGAAGTTGTCACTCCTCCACCGGACTCCATGACGATACAGGACCGTAGAGCGGTCTGAGTGACTGTGGGGAGACCTCTCGGTGAGATGGGGTTCAGTGTCCATGCTAGGATCCTGTGCAGAGATCCTGTGTCAATGTTCACAGACCTCTGAAGAGATCTGTGTTGTAAATTTGACTCTCATCAAAAATGACCGATGACTGAAGTAAACTCTGTCCTTACCATTTAACCAGCCTGGGGTCTCCCCGGAACAGCCACCCTGTGGAACGACCGTCTCCGGAATCTTCCATCCTCCGGAACTGAAACAACAATCAGAGAGTCAGTCTCTGATCTGAGGGAGTTTATTCACTCAGAGAGACATTGGAAATTACACTCACCCTGTCCGTACCCTGTCTCTGGTCAATAGAAAACCCCGAATCCTGGGAATTCCTTCTCTGTGGTACCTCCCCCTTGTCTCTACCCTGACAATGTGGGATCTCCCCTTCCCTGTATTTACTCCCCACCTCAGTGTAGTCACTGATGATCCCAGTCTCCCTGCATTTCCCAATCACACACCCCTTGTTCCCCTGTTTACATTCCCCTTCTGTGTCCAGTTTCTCAGTGATTATCTCCTCACTTTACCTGTTAAATCTGTACCATCCCACTGTAAGATTCCCATCACTCATCCATTGTCCACCAGTGCACTCTGTGTGGGAACAATCCGTGCTCCTCCAGGGCTGATCCAGGATGGTGTGGGTTACACACGGATCACCGAGTGCGGAGTCTGTGACTGAGGGACAGAACGATGTTCAGTGTTAATGTACAGCTCACGTTCTCCATCCTCTTTCTCTGCCAACCACAACCCCCATCTACATTTCCACCCTCAGAAAGCCCTGGGTAACAATATATTTATTATTTACTGTTTAACTGCCCCACTAGAGTTGCTCTTGAGAAAGTGGTGGTGGTGGTACTGTGATCCTTGATGTGTGGGGCACCCACAATGATGTTCCTGAGTTCTGGGGTTTTGACCCAGTGACACGGAAGGAGCAGCAATGTATTTCCATGGCATGGGAGTGTGTGGCTTCGAGGGAAACTTCTAGAAATGTCCCTATCACCGCCACCCCCTTCATGGCTCTGTCTCAGTATCCCTCCCCCCCACCTCCAGTCATCTCGCTTCACCCCACACCCCAGACCTTGATCCCATCTCCACCTCCAGTCTCCCTGCACTTTCCCTTCCCCTGATGCCTTCTCCCCACCCTCCTTCCTCTCCCCATGGTCTTCACTCCACCTCAGTCTTTCCCCTCCTACCCCTCCATTCTCCTTCACTCTTCCACATTTGCTTCCTCCCCACCGTGGCCTTTACAATGTTTCTGTGCTCCCCATGTGTGCCAGGGCAGACTGGGTTGGGTGGTTCTGCTCACCTCATTATAGGAAGGATGTGGAAGCTTTCGAGAGTGTGCTCAGGCTTTTATCACTGGAGTGAAGGAGGATGAGAGGGGACTTGATAAAGGTGTGAAGGATGGGAAGAGGAATGGATCGAATGGACAGCCAGCTATTTATTTCCCAGGATGGATGTGGCTAATACCAGGGGCCATAATTTTCGAAGCTAACGTTTTTCTCCTTTTTTTCTTACACACAGAGAGTGGTGGGTGCACGGAACAACGATTTTTTTTTCCTTGGATGGAAGTGGCTAATATTTCCAGGATGAAAGTGACCACTTATTGTACAACACTCCATAGACACCATCTTGACCATCTATTGTACAACACTCCCCAGACACCATCTTGACCATCGATTGTACAACACTCCCCAGACTCCATCTTGACCATCTATTGTACAACACTCCCCAGGCGTCATCTTGACCATCTATTGTACAACACTCCACAGACACATCTTGACCATCTATTATACAACACTCCCCAGACACCACCTTGACCATCTATTGTACAACACTCCATAGACACCATCTTGACCATCTATTGTACAACACTCCCCAGACTCCATCTTGACCATCTATTGTACAACACTCCCCAGGCGTCATCTTGACCATCTATTGTACAACACTCCACAGACACATCTTGACCATCTATTATACAACACTCCCCAGACACCACCTTGACCATCTATTGTACAACACTCCCCAGACACCATCTTGACCATCTATTGTACAACACTCCACAGACACATCTTGACCATCTATTATACAACACTCCCCAGACACCACCTTGACCATCTATTGTACAACACTCCCCAGACACAATCTTGACCATCTATTGTACAACACTCCCCAGGCGCCATCTTGACCATCTATTGTACAACACTTCCCAGGCCCCGCAATCTTCTCTGAGAGCCGTGTCCACACAACTTGAGCCATCTCTCCTCGACACCCACAATCCCATTCAGGGATGCAAATAGGAGGTATTTGTATGGGCTGCTGCTCCACACCCTGCACTTCCTTGCCCTTGTCCACCATCCCGACACGCCATGGTGGTCGGTCTTTCCACGTGGAGGTGAGTAGGGTCCCCACTGGAAGTCCCTTTACAATGGGGTTCTTCCCGTGCACCAGCGGGATCTGGGGTGCAGGGTGCTTAGAGCGGTGCCCTGCAATAAGTTCTTTAGATTGTAGACAGATCTCCCACCGGCATGTCACTTCTGTGGGCTGGAGGAGGCCGTGTACCACATGTACCTGGAGTGTGCGAGGCTGCAGCCCATTTCTGCGTATTTGCGTGGGCTGTTTCTTGCCTTCTTTTTGCATTTTAGCCCCACCATATTTATACATGGTCATCCAGTAAGGAGGGGGGCATGGAGCGATGAGGATGTCCTTGTTAACTTGCTCCTGGGGCTGGCGAAATCAGCCATCTGAGGGTCTTTGAAACGGGTGGTGGGAGGATCTCCCCGGGCAGATTGCCTGGCAATGTTTAGTGGGTATGTTAGTACTCGGGTGAATAATGAAAAGGAACACGCGCAGGCCACAGAGTCCTTACAGGCGTTCCGGGACCGTTGCTCTCCACAGGGTGTAAATGCCATCATTGATAGATATAGCAACATTTTAGTGTAAAGTATATTGTCTATTTGTTGTGAAGTAATTGTGTTAGTCACTGTTTTGTAGATATTGTATAGCACTGATATTTGTAATAAAGGAATTTTGTAAAAAAAATAGGAACCATCTTGACCATCTATTGTACAACATACCCCAGACAACATCTTGACCATCTATTGTACAACACTCCCCAGACACCATCTTGACCATCGATTGTACAACACTCCCCAGGCACCATCTTGACCATCTATTGTCCAACACTCCCCAGACACCATCTTGACCATCTATTGTACAACATTCCCCAGACACCATTTTGACCATCTATTGTACAACACTCCCCAGACACCATCTTGACCATCTATTGTACAACAATCCCCAGACACCATCTTGACCAGCTATTGTACAACAGTCCCCAGACATTATCTTGACCATCGATTGTACAACACTCCCCAGACATCATATTGACCATCTATTGTCCAACACTCCCCAGACACCATCTTGACCATCTATTGTACAACACTCCCCAGACACCATCTTGACCATCTATTGTACAACACTCCCCAGACACCATCTTGACCATCTATTGTCCAACACTCCCCAGACACCATCTTGACCATCGATTGTACAACACTCCCCAGGCACCATCTTGACCATCTATTGTACAACACTCCCCAGACACCATCTTGACCATCTATTGTACAACACTCCCCAGGCACCATCTTGACCATCTATTGTACAAAACTCCTGAGACATCATTTTGACCATCTATTGTACAATGCTCCGGAAAATAAGGAATCTGATACAAGATGGACGATGCAGAATATTAGTTCAGCATGGACTAGATGGGCCAAAGAGCCTGTTTCTATGCTGTAGTGTTCTATGACTCCAAAAGGAGAGTGAACCATGGGCGAAACTGTAGGAGGTGAGGCAGCAGGGGTGGTGATAGGCAGATGAGGCAATGTGGTAAGAGACCAGATTGGGGAATAGTAGAAGAGTGAAGTGGAAGGGAAATAAAATTACTGGAAGGAGAAATCGATACCCAACTGTGATGCTCACCTCTGTACTGTCACCTAGCTCCACCCCGTCACAGTCCGTATCTCATTCACACCTTCAGCCACTTCCCACTCCTGCCCTCTGCTCTCCATAAACTTTGCCAGTTATGCCTGAAATTGTCCTGAGGCCCCTTCACCCACCATCTCTGTGATCACTAATCTGGTTAAGTAACATACAACCCAACTTTGCTTTCACATCCCAACATAGCCTCACCACTTCCTCCCAGTGTAATCTCCTCCAGCCTCTCAACACTTCCTCCAGTCCCAGCCTCTGGGAGTGTAATCACTGCATTTCCAGCCATGCCTTCTCCTCAGTCTTCAAGCCTGAAATTATCTGCTGAAACCTCTCTGCCTCCCCAACTCCCTCCACTCCCTACTGTTGTTTTACCAAAACGGGTATCTGGACGTTTCTGATCACCAGCCCTAATGCCGTGTGTCCCAGTGTCAAATTGGATTCATAGTGTTTCCGAGGTCCCTTCAGTACTTTTCCCCCATTAAATACAGTCTGTCTCTGCTCATCTACAATAAATAATATCTACTTCCTCTTACTGTACACAGCACGCAGTTTGTCCCTACAAGACATTACTCACCCAGAAAACCCAGGATCAGCAGCACAACCCTCAGTTCAGCTGGTGACATTCTGGAAATGAAAGACTGGAATTAACTCAGTGAGAAATGACACATTGGGGCTGAGAACAAGGTGTAAATGGGGATGGGAACTGAGGATCGAAAGGGATATCCATCTATAGTGGGATAGATTCATCACTCCCTCACTGAGACCCCACGGACAGAGGTGGGATCTCTCTCAGTGAGACCTCACTCACTCCCTTACTGAGACAGCAAAGACAGAGATGAAACCTCCCTCAGTGAAAACCCACAGAGACGAGATACCCCAGAGTTCCCATGGAAGGTGAGATCTCTCTTTCTCTCCCTCACTGGGATCACACATACAGTGAGATCTCCCTTTCCCCCTCACTGTCCCCACATACAGTGAGATCCCACTCCCCCTCAGTGTCCCCACATGAGATCTCCACGACGAAGTCCCAGACACAGATGAGAAATCCCTTTCTGAAACCTCACAGATGGATGAGACAGAGGAGCTCCATCTACCTTCATTTATTTATTCTCTCGCTCTCACTCTCTCTCCAGCAGAGACATAAAAACACAGAGCACAAGACAAATTTCCAGATTCAATCAGTTTTGGGGATGTCTACTCACGTGCGACTCCCGATGAGGTGTTGCTGTGTGAACTGAAGGGAGACGGGACCACCTACAACCTCCTCACTCTCTGCTGTGAGTGGTGTCAGACGCAGCGACAGGTCAATGACTACCTTCCGCACCGGCTTCTCGAAGCAATGAAACCAGAACTGGGAAGTGGAAACAGTTGATGTATGTTTTGAAAAAGTATGCAAAGCAAACAAACATCATCTATCCTGAGACTCTGCAATGAAGAGCCTATTGTTCCCAGTCAGTGAGCTTCCTCTAACAACCACAGTGATGGGTCAGTATTGAGCAGAGGGACAGGGATGGACACAGGTGCTAGAGAGGAAATAGTCACAGGATTACTGTCGCCAGGTATATAATGGGTCAGTATTGTGGAGTGGAAGGTGTAGATCGTCTGTAATGGACAGCAGACATTAGAGGGGGTGTGGACACAGAATAAACCCTTGTCAGGTTACAGGGAAGGTAGTGCAGGTTTTGACTTTATCAAATCTCTTATCATTCTCCTACTCTCTGGGGAATAAAGGTAAACACACTGATGAGGGGTATAGATAGCGTGTGTAAACTGGGGGAGACTAGAACAAGAGAAAATTTACAAGGATGTTACCAGGACTTGAGGACCTGAGTTACAGGGAAAGGTTGAACAGGTTATGACTTTATTCCCCAGAGTGTAGGAGAATGAGGGGAGATGTGACAGAGGCCTATCCATACCCCTCACAATACAATATTATGGAGAGGGTAAATGTAAACAGAGCCTGAACTGTTTCAGGGGAACACGAGGGGGATCTTCTTCACTGAGAGAGAGGCGAGAGCGTGGAACAAGCTGCCAGCAGAAGAGGTGGATGCACGTTCGATTTCAACATTCAAGAGAAATGTGGATTGTACGAGGGTCGGAGGGGTACAGAGGGTTCTGGTCTGGGTGGAGGTCGATTGGACGAGGCAGGTTAATAGTTCAGCATGGACTAGATGGACAGAAAGTCCTGTTTCTGTGTTGTGGTGTTCTGAGACTCTTCTCTGATTTCTGAGTTTTCTCCCCGTTTAGAAATTACTCTACATTTTTATTCTTTCTAACGAAGTCTATGACCATACACTTCCCTACACTGTATTCCATCTGACACTTCTTTACCCATTCTCCTAATCTGTCTGAGTCTTTCTGCAGACCCTGCTTCCTCAACACTACATGCCCCTCTACTTAACTTAGTATCATCCTCAAACTTTTCACAAAGCTATCAATTCTGTTATCAAAATCACTGATGTTTCATGTGAAAAAAAGCAGTCCCAACACCAAACATCACGACTCACCAGGAGCCGACCAGAAAAGGCCCGTTTATTCCCACTCATTTCCTCCTGCCAGTCAGCCAATCCTCCATCATGTTAGTATCTTCCCTGGGCTCTTATCTTGTTCAACAGCCTCATGTGCAGTACCTTGTCAAAGGCCGACTGAAAATCCAAGTAAACAACATCCACTGACTCTCTTTTCTCTCTCTCCTGCCTGTAATTTTCTCAAAGAATTTCAGAGCTTTCTCAGGCAAGATTTCCCCTAAGGAAACCAGGCAGACTACGGCCTATTTTTTCATGTGCCTTCAAGTTCCCCAAAACCTCATCGTTAGTAATGGACTCCAACATCTTACCAACCACTGAAGTCAGATGAACTGGCCTATGAATTACTGTCCGAGTTTGGAACTTTCTGTGGCTTTTTCTGATCCTGTACAGTATCCCCTCCATTCTGGACAGTGATGAACCAGTTAGAATGCTCTCTGCCGTACCTCTGTAGAAATTTGTGAGTCTTTGGTGACAAATCAAGTCTCCTCAAGCTCTTAAATACAGCCACTGTCGTGCCTTCTTTGTAATTCCATTAATGTTGGGCCCAGGAGAGACCTTCAGAGGTGTTGACACCCAGGTACTTGAAACTGCTCACCCTTTCCACTGCTGAACCCTCATTGAAGACTGGTGTGTGTTCCCTTGACTTCCCCTTGCGAAAGTCGGCAGTCAATTCCCTGGTCCTACTGACGTTAAATGCAAGGTTGTTGTTTTGACACCACACAACCAGCTGATCTATCCCACTCCTGTACACCTCCTCATCATCATCTGAACCGCTGCCAACAATAGTTGTGGAATCGGCAAATTTATGAATGGCATTTGAGGCACCCACACTCTCTTCTGCACACTGACTCTCTTGAATTTCTGGCATCCTGACTTCCACAGTGAAGACTGACACAAATACTTGAAAATTCATCCACTATTTTTGTCCCCATTAGAACCTGTTCAGCGGTTTTCCACTGGTCCAATCTCCACTCTCCCGTCTCTTTTACTCTTTATATATCTGATAAAACTTTTGTATCCACTTTAATTGGATAGCTTACCTTCATATTTCACATTTCTCTCCTTATTGCTTTTTAAGTTGCCTTCTGTTGGTTTTCATCGGCTTCCCAGTCTTTCAGCCTCACACTGATTTTGCGATCCATGCCCTCTCTTTTGCTTTTATGCTTTCTTCGACTTCCCTTGTCAGCCTCAGCCTCCAGTTAGAACACTTCTTCTTTGGGATGGATTTATGCTGGGCTTGTTGATCCAACTTTTCTCCACTCTGCACGCCCCAAAACTGCCTCGACCTCACTCCAAATCCCTCGAGTCAGCCTGGCCTCTTCTGCACAGAACAAAGGGGGGGGGGTGAATATTTTGGAACTGCTGATATTTCAGTTTTTGAATTCTTACTTTTCCATGCTTTACAATTTTCCCTGTTTTTTTTTCTGGCTCCACTGCAAAAACAAGGAGCATGTGGTTCACAAATAAAAATTCTCAGTTAAATTGGTCAAAATCACTGGCTGCAACACTCATTTTTATGAACAAGGTGTTAGGGCCTGAATACTTTTTCAAGGCATTGTAAAAAGACAGATAGATAAATAAATAACACTGAGAACATGAGATGTAGAGTCATTGAAAGTGACTCCATAGGTTGTGGAATAAGGTTAGTATTGAGGTGAGTGAAGTTATCCTCACTGGACCAGCAGTCTGATGATTGAAGGGTAATAACTATTCTTGACCTGGTGGTGTGAGACCCAAGGCTCCTGTACCTCCTGCCCAATGGAAGCAGTGAGAAGCGAGCACGGTCTGGATGGGGGTCACTGGTGATGGATGCTGGGTTTTTTTGTGCCAACGCTCCTTGTCGATGTGCTCAATGGTGAGGGAGCTTTTCCTGGGCACTGGGCTGTATCCGCCACTTTTAATAGGCTTCTCCATTCTTGTGTACTGGAGTGGGACTGGGACATATCAACCCGTGAGTGGTGGCCCGGGCTTGAGGGGCCAGGGACGCTTTCTGCTCCTAGTGTGTTGTCTTCTTGCATAATGAGATGGAGGGGCCTCAGGAGGTAACTCTAGAGCAGAGTGTCCTGTTTTCGTTCCACACACTGATCAGTAGATTAAATGGCCACAGTTCCTGGGAACCTGGAGACAATAACGTGTGATTAGTGTAGGATCAGTGTCAATGGTGTTTGATGGTCAGCACGTACCCCGTGGGCCAAAGAGCCTGTTTCTGTGTTGTAGGACTGTGACTCTCTCTCTCCCTTCCTCTCTCACCTCTGTTGTCTTTCACTTTTTCACTCTCCCAATGCCCCTCCCCTCGAACACCTCAATGCATGGTTTCTGACCTGTGACATTTCACCAAATGTAACCTGTGTCTATGATGTGAAAACCCCTCTGTTCTCAGCCTGTTTGCATCCGGTGGCAAACAGGAGAACAGAACAGGGCAGAATTAAACAGAGGGATGTTCCTATTGGAACAGTAATGGCCAAGAAGCAAGAGTGAACAATCTGGAATGTTTTGCAGAGGAACTGAATATTCAGCCCTACAAACTACATGGGCATCTCTCTGACCCTCTCTCACAACACCACCCCACCACCCCCCCCCCCCCACCTTTCTGTCTCACTCTCCGTATCAGCTCAGCACCCTATTCCAGGAACTCCTTTCAGTTCTGTTAGTGGGTGAATTTGCATCTGTGGCTTTCAACACGTGACACCTGCGTGTGTGAAATGAACAGTCTATTGTTCTCAATCTGTGTGTTTTTGTTGCCAATGATTTCCTGTTGTTTGCCTCCCACGCTTCTTAAAGAGTGGAGTGACATTTACAATTTCCCATTCCTCCCAAACCATCCCAGAATCTAGTGATTGTTGAAAGATCACTACTGATGCCTCCACAATCATTTCAGCCACCTCTTTCAGAACCCTGGGGTGTAGTCCATCTGGTCCAGGTGACTTATCTACTTTCAGACCTTTCACCAACCCAAGCACCTTCTCCTTCATAATAGCAACTACACTGACGTCTGCACCCTGACACTCGAATTTCTGGCAGACTGATGGTGTCTTTCACAGTGAAGAAAAATACAAAATACTTATTAATTTTGTCCGCCTTTCTTAATACTTCATTATGACCTCTCCAGTGTCATTTTCCACTTGTCTCTATTTTACTTTATGCATACCTGAAAAACCTTTCGTTTTCTTCTTTTAAATTACTGGCTAATTAACCTTCACATTTCATCTTTTCTCGTTATTGCTTTTTTATTGCCTTCATTTAGTTTTTAAAACCCTCCAGCTTCCCACTAATTATTGATTTACTGTATGCCCTTGCTTTCGAATCTATGCTGTCATTGACTTTCCTTTGCAATATTTCTTTATCTTTGGTATTTATCTATCCTGCATTTCCAAATTACTCCCAGAATCTCCAGCCATTGCTGCTCTGCCATCATCCCTAATAATGTCCGCTTCCAATCAACTTTGGCCAGCTCCTCTCTCATGCCTTTGTAGTTCCCTTTACTCCGCTGTAATACTGATTCATCTCCTTTTAGCTTCTCCCTCTGAAACTGCAGGGTGAATTCTATATCATGATCTCTGCATCATTACACAACACCAAATCCAGGCGTCTTTTCCCTGGTGGGCTCAACCATGAGCTACTTTAAAAAGCCATCTCAAAGGCATTCTACAAATTCCTTCTTTTGGGATCCAGCACCAACATGATTTTTCCAATCTACCTGCAAATTGAAACCCCCATGGTTATCATTATTTTGCCGTGTTTACATGCCCTTTCTATCTCCTGTTGCAATTTGTAGTCTACATCCATGTTACTGTTCTGAGACCTGTGTAAATTGAATTGGAATTGAACTTACAACTTACAACCTTTATATACGGGAGTAAAAATCTTGTGTAGGGCTCTCAGTAACTGTGGTGTTAACTGTTCAGGCTAACAAATGGCTTCTTTGTATTGTTATAATGAAATGGCTTCCCTGTATTGTTACTTAATGCTGTAATGGGTTTCTGTATCTGGAATGTTTGGGTTATAACTGTAGCTAAGGGGGGAACTAGCCAATGGAGAATTGTTATACTATCTTGTATATGTGAGCTGAGCAGGAGTTCACGGTCTTTTTTCGGGAGGCGAGCGAGGAGGATGACGTGTGAGGAGTGGACAGCGGTTCCAGGGCAGCGGATACTGGACGTCGGCGGTTCGGACGGTGGCCGAAGGCTCGGAAGGTCGTTGTGGATGGAACCAGAGGCGTGAGCTCAAACGTATTAAATATTATGTGCACAAACTGATAAACTTACTGATTTGGCACCTTTAGGTTATCTGTTTCTACTAATCCATCGCTAAGAAATAACTATAAAGTTGTAATTATTTACTCGCCTTTGGTGTATTGTCTGATATTCGTTTTGCAAGCGTATACTGGGGGTGGGGGGGGGGGTGGCATTACACCGTATTTACACCGAAGTATTGCACTATTGGTGGGGTGACAGCGGTTCACACTAGGCGAACGGGGGTAAATTTGGGGCTCAGATGCTATACTTATGTTACGTCTCTATCTAAATGTGCAATTTATACTAATTTATAATAAACATTACGTACACCAGGACAGTCAATATAACATAGAAATACAGTTGTATCAGTGTGAATTAATCAGTCTGATGGCCTGGTGGAAGAAGCTGTCCCGGAGCCTGTTGGTCCTGGCTTTTATGCTGCGGTACCGTTTCCCGGATGGTAGCAGCTGGAACAGTTTGTGGTTGGGGTAACTCGGGTCTGCAATGATCCTTCGGGCCCTTTTTACACACCTGTCTTTGTAAATGTCCTGAACAGTGGGAAGTTCACATCTATAAGTACACTGGGCTGTCTGCATCACTCTCTGCAGAGTCCTGCGATTGAGGGAAGTACAGTTCCCATACCAGGCAGTGATGCAGCCAGTCAGGATGCTCTCAGTTGGGCCCCTTATGATTTGGGGGCCCAGATCAAACTTCTGCAACCATCGGAGGTGAAAGAGGCACTATTGTGCTTTTCCACCACACAGCCGGTATGTACAGACCATGTGAGATCCTCAGTGATGTTTATGCTGAGGAACTTAAGGCTGTTCACCCTCTCAACCCCAAATCCATTGATGTCAATAGGGGCTAGCCTGTCTCCATTCCTCCTGTAGTCCACAACCAGCTCCTTTGTTTTTTAACACCATTGAGGGAGAGGTTGTTTTCTTGACACCACTGTGTCAGTGTGATACAACTCTCATCAGGAATTCTTTTAGTCATGCAGATTCTGAATTTTACCCACAAGGATTCTACATATTCTCAGTCCTATGCCAACTCCCTCAGAATTCAATTCCCACCCCAACCCTTCTGCTTACCCTCCTATCCATTCAATACAAAGTGCATGTTAAACTCCCAACCATGACTCACTGATGCCCACAATGTCATACCTGAGCATTAAAAATGCTGTATTCATCACCCTTTTCAATTTTACCCCCATGTTACCAGAAGTTAAATTTATATCCCTTTCTGGAGACTTTTGTAACCCCTCCTGCACTCTCCTTCCCTTTTACTTCATCCTCACTTTCCAAACTGTTGAAATGTTGAACCTATTATTTAGTTTAAAGACAAACATCACCCTCTCCCAGTGATTGCAATTTTGACCTGTCATCTACCTAAATTTCACCAGCATGTTGGTTTTGGTACCAGAGGTGAAAATACACTGGACCTGGTTTATACTAACATACCAGGAGCATATAAAGCCGTTCCCCAGCCCCACGTTCAATTGACTGCTTCTCTTGCTGCTTCTCCCTACGTATTCTACTCTCCAACCTTTCCACCATGAGGAGATACCTGGTGACCACTCGTCCCTCCCCACTGATCTCCTCCTGGCACTTATCCCTGCAAGCTGCAGAACACAGACCCACTGTCTTGAACATTGGTGGACACCCCGAGACCACAGTTCCTGCTGCCGCCCGCTTGGACCTCGATACCATCGGATGCCCCAGATTACGATTCTCTCTGAATCCAATGCAAGCCCCGAGGTCTTTGGACATCTCCGTACCAGTGACACTAATATCGCCAACTCCAGTTCCAATGATCCCGAGCGGATTCAGAACCCGGTTTCCACTGCCGTCAGTGCTGGTTCAAATGACCCTGGACACCTTCAAACTGCTAATTGCAGAACCTCTAACTCCGACTCCAGCCTGGACACTGACAACGTCACCTCCAGGCCGAGACTTCACAATTCCCTCTGACCTTCCCCTCTCTGAGGCAGAACATTCTGTCCTCATTAAGGCCTCACTTTTGCCCCACTGCACCCACCGTGACATTGAACTCTTCTTCCATTGCCTCTGTATCCATGCTTACGTCTTTGGCAAGGACTCTGCAGACCGCACCGATTACCCAGTCTGTCATCTCCAACCCTCCTCTTCCTGGACACACCACTCTGGTCTTCTGCCTGCTCTTCTTTTTATAGCCAATTGCCTGTGAAACACCAACTGTCTCAACTTTAACCCTCCTCACTCCAATTCTAACTCATCCCCTCTGAACACGCTGCTTTCCACTCTCTCTGCACTAATCCTAACCTCACTATCAATCCTCCAGATATGGGGTTGCTGGAGTAGTCTGGTGGACTGACCACTACCTTGCTGAGTCCAGGAAACAACACTCAGACATCTCCTCTTACCTACTCCTTGAACAGGACCCCACTAAGGAGCACCAGACTACTGTCTCCCATACCGCCACCGACCTCATCGACTCTGGGGATCACCCACCCACTGCCACCATCTTCATAGTTCCCTTAACCTGCACCTCCTGTTTCTACCTCCCACCCAAGATCCACAAACCTGAATGTCCAGTTAGACCCAGTGTTTCAGCCTGCTCCTACCCCACTGAACTTACACCTGCATACCTCCACTGTTTTATTCCCCTCGGTCAGTCCCTTCCTACCTACATCCATCACACTTCACGCGCTCTTGATCTTTTCAATGTCTTTAAGCTCCCTCGTCCTGATCGTCACATTTTCACTATGGATGTCCAGACCCGATACACTTCCATTCTCCATCAGGTGGGCATTAAATCTCTCCACTTCCTTCAGAACAACAGAGTCAACCAGTTCCCATCTACAACCACTCTCGTCCGTCTGGTGGAACTGGTCCTGATCCTCAATAATTTCTCCTTCGGTTCCTCCCACCACCTTCAAACCAAAAGTGTGGCCATGGGCACTCACATAGGTCCCAACTGTCCCTCCCTTTTTGTCGGCTACATTTAACATTCCTGTTCAAAGCGTACACTGGTATTGCTCCCCAATTCTTCTAATCGAAGACTGCATTGGTGCTGATTTCTGCACCCGTGTTGAGCTCGTCAACTTCATCAACTTTGCTTCCGACTTCCACCCCCTGCCCTCAAATTTATCCGGTTCATTTGCCCTCAAATTTACCTCGTCTATACCTCCCCTTTCTCAATCTCAATTTCCATCTCTGGAGACAGTCTACCTACTGGCATCTTTTACAAACCCACACTGACTCTCACAGATACCTGGACTATACCTCGTCCCACCCTGTAACTTGTAAAAATGCTATCACCCTTCATTCCAGAACCACTGAGATATCTTCCTCCTTCAAAGAAAAGGGATTCCCTTCCTCCTCCATCAACGCTGCCCTCACCCGCATCTCTTCCATTTCACACACATCTGCCCTCACCCCACCCTCCCACTGCCACACCAGGGCTAGAGTTCCTTTTTCCCTCACCTCCCACCCCACCTGCTTTTACGAACAGCACACAATTCTACATAACTTCCGTCAGCTCCAACGTGACCCCACCAGCAAGCAAATCATTCCCTCCCCTGTACTCCCTCCCTCCGACTTTCCACAGGGATCGCTTCCAATACAACTCCCTGTCCACTCGTCCCTCCCCACTGATCTCCTCCTGGCACTCATCCTTGCAAGCGGAACAAGAGACGCAACTGTCCCTACACCTCCTCCCTCACTACCATTCAGAGCCCCAAACAGTCCTTCCAGGTGAGCTGACACTTCACCTGTGAGTCTGTTGGGGCATCTACTGTATCCGGTGCTCCTGCTGTGGCCTCCTGTTCATCAGAGAGACCCAATGAAAATTGGGAGACCACTTCACCGAGCACCTACGATCCATCTGCCAGAAAAAGCAGGATTTCCCAGTGACCATCCATTTCAATTCTGCTTCCCATTCCCATTCCAACATATCAGTTCATGGCCGCTTCTACTGTCACGAAGAGGCCACACTCAGCCTGGAGGAGCAACACTTTATATTCTGTCTGGGGAGCATCTAACCAGATGGCATGAACATCGATTTCTTGAGCTTCTGGTAATTGCCCAAATCCCCTTCACCATTCCCCATTCCCTTTTCCCTCTTTCAACTTACCTCCTTACCCTCCCATCACCTGCCTCAGGTGCTCCTACCCTTCCCTTTCTCCCATGGTCTTCTGCCCTCTATCAGATCCCCCTTCTCCAGCCCTTTATCTCTTCCATCAAACTTCCCAGTTCTTTACTACACCTCCTCCCGCTCTCCCGGTTTCACCTATCACCCACCACCTTGTACTTCCTCCTCCACTCCCCCCACCTTCTTAATCGGACTTCTCTTCTTTCTCTTCTGTCCTGATGAAGGGTCTCAGCCTGAAACGTCAAATGTTTACTCTTTTCCACAGATGCTGCCTGACCTGCTGAGTTCCTCCAGCATTTTGTGTGTGTTGCTTTGGATTTCCAGCATCTGCAGATTGTCTCGTGTCTGTGAGTCTTCTCCTGCTCCTATTTCTATGTTCTGACATTGTACAAGATGTTGGTGAGGCCAGATTTGGAATACTATGCTCAGGTTTAGTCACACTGCGACAGGAACAATGTCATGAAGCTGGACGGAGTGCAGAGGAGATTTACCAGGATGTTGCCAGGACTCGTGGGACTGAGTTATGGACAGAGGGTGAGCAGGTTGGGACTTTTTGTTTTGTCCCCACTGGAGTGTAGGAGAATGAGTGGTCATCTTATAGAGGTGTAGACAATCATGAGGGACATACACTCAGTGGTGGAGGGGTCTCGGGAGGTAAGTCTAGAGCAGAGGGTCATGGTGGACAGTGTTGTAGAGAGTAATTCAGGATAATAGGGGCAGGGATGGGACAGCAGTGATATCTCAGTGGGGAGTGAGACCAGAGGAAATGTTCACCCTCCTAGTCTCAACTCCATCTCTCACCTCAGCCTGGTTTCCATCTGTTGTTCAATGTTCCCCTGTGGCTCCTCACCAGACGTTGCCTCTGCCTCTGACACGGAGAGTCCATCGCTCTCAGTCTGACACCTTCCTGTAACAGACCCGTCATCAGTGGACTCTGACCATTGGGACTCTGCCCACCTCAGACTCATCCCTCACCCTCGGGAGCTCCCTCTCAACACACCGTCCCTCACCTTCGGGAGATCCCTCTCAACACACCGGCCCTCACCCTCGGGAACTCCCTCTCAACACACCGTCACTCACCCTCGGGAGCTCCCTCTCAACACACCGTCACTCACCCTCGGGAGCTCCCTCTCAACACACCGTCCCTCACCCTCGGGAGCTCCCTCTCAACACACCGTCCCTCACCCTCGGGAGCTCCCTCTCGACACACCGTCACTCACCCTCGGGAGCTCCCTCTCAACACACCGTTACTCACCCTCGGGAGCTCCCTCTCAACACACCGTCACTCACTCTTGGGAGCTTCCTCTCAACACACCATCCCTTACTCTTGGGAGCTTCCTCTCAACACACCGTCCCTCACCCTCGGGAGCTCCCTCTCAACACACCGTCCCTCACACTCGGGAGCTCCCTCTCAACACACTGTCCCTCACCTTCGGGAGCTCCCTCTCAACACACCGTCCCTCAGCCCCAAGCCCCCCTCACACCGACTACCCCACTTCCTCAGTAGCTCCCTCAGGTCCGTACCTCACCGCAGGGAGCTCCCTCACACCAGACCATACCAGTACCTCAGAAGCTCCCTCAAGTGTGTCCCTCAAACCCGGCCATCTCTCACCCTAGGGATATCCCTTGTCGAATGGTACCTTGACCTCAGGAACTCCCTCTGATCCATCCCTCACCCTAGGGAGCCCCCTTACCTCAATCCATCCCACTACCTCAGGAGATTGTACAGCCCATCCCTGGGGCTGCTTCAGCTGAGACCGTCCACTTACCTCACGAGTTCCCTCAGTCCATCCCTCACCCTAGAGTGTTCCCTCACCTCAGACCCGTCTCTACTTCAGAAGCTACTCAGACCATCACTCAGTGTAAGAGGTCCCATGGTCCAAGACCCATCTCAGCTTCAGCTCCTCCCTTAGCCTCAAACATTCCCTCATCAATACACTGCTCAACCTCAGACCCCTCTCACTGAGACCCTCGCTCACTCTCAGACCCTGCTCATCTTCATTCCCTTCCTCACTGAAACCCTTATCATCAGACCCACCCTCACTGAGATCCCCCTCACCCTCAGACCCTCATCATCCTCATTCTCTCCCTCACGGACACCCTCAGACCTTCCCTTACCATCAGACATTCCCTCAGCAACGCCGTCCTCACCCTCATTCCCTCCCTCAATGAAACCCTTTTCACCGTCAGACCGTCCCTCACTGAGACTCTCCTCATACTCATTTCCTCCCTCACTGACACTCTCAAACACTCCCTCACCCACAGGCCCTCCATGACTGAGACCCTCCTCATCGAGACGCTAGCTCACTCTCAGGCCCTCCCTCATTAACACCCTCCTCATCAAGACTCTGCTCAACCTCAGACCACCTCTCACTGAGCCTCCTTCACCGTCAGACCCGCCTCATCCTCCTCACTGACATTTTCAGACCCTCCCTTATCCTCAGACATTCCCTCAGCGAGAACCTCCTCGCCCTCATTCCACACTTAATGAAACCCATCATCGTTAGACCCTCCCTCACCGAGACCTTCCTCAGCCTCAGTTAGTGAGACCCTGCACAAACTCAGACCATCCCTCAATGAAACCCCCATCACCCTCAGACTCTCCCAAGCCGAGACCCTCCACACCGTCAGACCCTCCCTCGCCGAGACCCTCCTCACCCTCATACCGTCCCTCAATGAAACCCCCCTCACCCTCAGACTCTCCCGCGCCGAGACCCTCCTCACCCTCGGACCCGCTCTCGTCGAGACCCTCCTCACCCTCAGATCCACCTTCGCCGAGACCCTACTCACCCTCACAGACTCAGGTGGAGCTCGAGCCTCGGGTAGATTAATCGACCAATGACGGACGGAGGGAGGTGGAGCTAGCAGGATTGTCGGACTGAGCGACCAATAAAGAGGCAAGGAACGTGGGGCTCGTGCTGCGGGCAAACGAACCGACCAGAGGCGGAGGGAGGAGCTCGCGAGCCGACGGTTTACCTGAACAAAGACAGAGCTCGGGGGTGGGCGGAGTTACCTGGGCGGTTACGAAGGGCGAAGTGCGCGTGGCAGCAGGTGAATTGACCAATGACAGGACGGAAGGTGCGGCTCGCGCGGCGGGGAGGTCAACTGACCTGTGAACTCAGCTCAGTATCCAACACTGACACATTGCTGGTGTGGGGGGATTTATCCTGTGAACTGTCCCTCTCTCATCCTCTGTCCATTATATTCCTGTAAACTCAGCCCAGTGTCCAACACTGACACATTGCTGGTGTGGGGGGATTTATCCTGTGAACTGTCCCTCTCTCATACTCTCTGTCCATTATATTCCTGTAAACTCAGCCCAGTGTCCAACACTGACACATTGCTGGTGTGGGGGGATTTATCCTGTGAACTGTCCCTCTCTCACCCTCTCTGTCCATTATATTCCTGTGAACTCAGCCCAGTGTCCAACACTGACACATTGCTGGTGTGGGGGGATTTATCCTGTGAACTGTCCCTCTCTCACCCCCTCTGTCCATTATATTCCTGTGAACTCAGCCCAGTGTCCAACACTGACACATTGCTGGTGTGGGGGGATTTATCCTGTGAACTGTCCCTCTCTCACCCTCTCTGTCCATTATATTCCTGTGAACTCAGCCCAGTGTCCAACACTGACACATTGCTGGTGTGGGGGGATTTATCCTGTGAACTGTCCCTCTCTCACCCCCTCTGTCCATTATATTCCTGTGAACTCAGCCCAGTGTCCAACACTGACACATTGCTGGTGTGGGGGGATTTATCCTGTGAACTGTCCCTCTCTCATCCTCTCTGTCCATTATATTCCTGTAAACTCAGCGCAGTGTCCAACACTGACACATTGCTGGTGTGGGGGGATTTATCCTGTGAACTGTCCCTCTCTCACCCTCTCTGTCCATTATATTCCTGTAAACTCAGCCCAGTGTCCAACACTGACACATTGCTGGTGTGGGGGGATTTATCCTGTGAACTGTCCCTCTCTCACCCTCTCTGTCCATTATATTCCTGTGAACTCAGCACACTGTCCAACACTGATACATTGCTGGTGTGGGGGATTTATCCTGTGAACTGTCCCTCTCTCACCCTCTCTGTCCATTATATTCCTGTAAACTCAGCCCAGTGTCCAATACTGACAGATTGCTGGTGTGGGGGTATTTATCCTGTGAACTATCCCTCTCTCACCCTCTCTGTCCATTATATTCCTGTAAATTCAGCCCAGTGTCCAACACTGACACATTGCTGGTGTGGGGGGATTTATCCTGTGAACTGTCCCTCTCTCACCCTCTCTGTCCATTATATTCCTGTGAACTCAGCACACTGTCCAACACTGATACATTGCTGGTGTGGGGGATTTATCCTGTGAACTGTCCCTCTCTCACCCTCTCTGTCCATTATATTCCTGTAAACTCAGCCCAGTGTCCAACACTGACAGATTGCTGGTGTGGGGGGATTTATCCTGTGAACTGTCCCTCTCTCACCCTCTCTGTCCATTATATTCCTGTGAACTCAGCCCAGTGTCCAACACTGACACATTGCTGGTGTGGGGGGATTTATCCTGTGAACTGTCCCTCCCTCAGCCTCTCTGTCTATTGTATTCCTGTGAACTCAGCCCAGTGTCCAACACTGACACATTGCTGGTGTGGGGGGATTTATCCTGTGGACGGTCCCTCTCTCACTCTCTCTGTCCATTATATTCCTGTGAACTCAGGGCAGTGTCCAACACTGACACATTGCTGGTGTGGGGGTATTTATCCTGTGAAATGTCCCTGTCTCACCCTCTATCCTTCTTTGCACCTCCCAACATCTCAGGCTCGTTCCACTCACCCTTCGCTTTGTTTCCTTGTTTCCAGTTGCAGATTATTTGCATCGGTGAACTAACAGCAGAGTTCACCAGCCCCTTTAGAGTAAAGAGTCCTTTGTTTTCAGTTTGTGTACTTCAGAATAAGACACACACACACGCACACACGCACACAATCAATGGAGGGTATCCTCCTCTGACTTCCTGCCCTCTTCAATTCAGTTCCCCCTTCTCCAGCCCTGTATCTCTTTCACATATCAACTTCCCAGCTCTTTACTTCACCCCTCCCCCTCACCGATCACCTTGTGTTTCTCCCTCCCCTCCCCCTCCTTTTAACTCTATTCTTTATCTTTTTTCTCCCGTCCTGCTGAAGGGTCTCGGCCCGAAACGTCGACTGTATTCTTTTCAGTAGATGCTGTCTGTTCAGCTGAGTTCCTCCAGCATTTTGTGTGCCGCTGTGTCCAGTCCAGAACAATCACATATTTATTCGGTTGCCGAGAGCAACACGCACGGAGAATCAGAGAAACACAATCACAGAGTCATGAAGTTAAACTTCACGAAAACGGCCCCGCTGGACCCAACTCGCTGAAGCAGAAAAAGATTCCCACCTAATCCAGTCCAATTTGGCGAGGTTTCTCCCATTTTCCTCTGAACCTTCCCCACTCATGTTGCTGATGTCCCAGTCTCACCCGTTTCCTACGGCAGCTCAGTCCATCCCCTGATCACCCTCTGGTTGGAAACGGTGTCCCTCCGGTTCTTACTAATCTCTCCCTAACCCCACCCCTGACCATCCGCCTCAAACCAATGCCCTCTGGTTCCTGATTTCACAACACTGAGACAAATACTGTGTGCATCGATCCTGTCCATACGCCTCATTATTTTATACACCTCTATAGAATCACAGCTCACTCCACTCTGATCCAATGAATAAAGTTCCAATCTGCATCAACTCTCTCCATAACTCAGTCCCTCGGATCCTGGCAAAATTCTCCTCAATATCTCTCCAACTTTACAGCGTAATGGCATATTATCCACCGCAACATTTCAAATGCGACCTCACCAATATCTTGTCCAACTGCAGCACGTCGTCCCAACGTCTGAACCCTGCGCCCTGTCTGATGATATTCAGCGATCCCAAAGCTTCCTCGCCACCTCTCGACATGCGACGCCTCTTTCAGGATATCGTCTTCCTGTTGTTCAATGTCTCTCTCTCCTACAACACTCGCCGGGGCCTAACCTTTGATCGTAAAAGTCCTGGCCACACTTTTCTTCCCAAAATGTAACCCCAGCTCTTCTCTGAAATAAACTCAATTGGCCATTCCTCGTCCCTCTGATAAAAACGGATCCAAATTACTCTGTCAGTCATGATAATTGTCTTGATTGTCAATGACACTCCCTGTTTCAGTGTCGTCTTCAAATTTACAAACATGTCCATTCTCATTGAAATCACTGATATCGAGAACAAATATTAATTTTCCGAGAACAGACTCCCGAGGCAAACAACTATTGATGGGATTTCAATCGGAAGCCTAACGTTTCACCGTCACCCACGGCTTCCTACCATCAAGCCAACTGTGCTCTCCCTGCATTCCGAGTGATCCAACTTTCCACAGCAGCCACCATGTGGGAGCTTATCAAAGACCTTACTGAAGTCCCTGTAGACTATGTCTGCCGCACTGCTCTCACCCACAGTCTTGTTTAATTCATCGTCAGACAAGTAAATTGGTGAGACTTGATCTTCCACGCACAAATCCGTACGGACAAACCACAGTCCGACCGTGGCTTTCCAAATCCGTGTGCATGTGATCCCTCAGAAGCCCCTCTGGTAATTTCTGACTTTATGGTGACTGGTCCGTGGTGCCCAGATTTTACCTGGCAACCCTTCACAACATTAGACATCCTCCTGTCCTCCGGCACATCGCCGGTCACTATCATGATGCATTTATCTCAAAGAGAACTCCCATAATGTTTCCTCTGGCTTCCCCGGTATATTATTGGACACAGGTAATCAGACCCACGAGATTCAACTGAGTTCACGCATTTTAAGACATCCAGTAGCCCCTCTGCTGAAGCACTTCCCCGCACACTTTTCTTCTCAGAATGAACCGATGATACCCCTGTAGTTGTCAGAATTTCACACGGTGACGAGGAGGCGTACAGGACTGGAATAGATAGGCAAGTCGAGAGATGTCGCAATAACCTTCTACTCATCGTCGGAATGACCAAGTCCAAGGAATTGATTCTGGACTTCATGAAGATGAAGTCGAACAGACACCAATCCTCATAGAGTTGTTGGCGGTGGGATGGGGGGAGGGGCTGGTTCAAGGTCCTGGGCGTCGACATTTTGAAAGGATCTATCGTGGGCCCACCATATTGAGCCAATCTCGACGGAGGTAGACGACGGCCATAGTTCATTGGCAGTTTGAAGAAACTTCAACCTTACAAAAGACTTGAGCAAATTTCACACTTCACACTTATCTTGGTTGAATTCCATCTGCCATGTCTCAGCTCAGTTTTCCATCCTATCAATGTCCCGCTATAACCTCTGACAGCCCTCCACACTATCCACAACACCTCCAACTTTTGTGTCATCAGCAACCTTACTAACCCATCCCTCCACTTCCTCATCCATGTCATTTATAAAAATCACGAAGAGAAAGGATCCCAGAACAGATCCCTAAGGCTCACCACCGGTCACCGACCTCCATACAGAATATGACCCGTCTGCAACCACTCTTTGTCTTCTGTGAGCAAGCCAGTTCTGGATCTACAAAGCAATGTTCCCTTGGATCCCATGCCTTCTTACTTTCTCAATAACCTTGCACAGGGTACCTTCTCAAATGCCTTGCTGAAATACATTTATACATTACATCTGTCATAATGGGTGCATTGAGAGTGGACCCAAATGCAAGACACAGACACTGACCTACCAGGAACAGGACTAGGTGTGAGAAGGAAGCAAGCAAAATGGGGAAGAAAGAACACTGGACATGACACTGGCCCCGGACGAGACAAAGATTCCGGGCCTCGGCTAGGACTTGAGCCAGAGACTGGACAAGGACCCAGAACCTGGGATTTTGACTCGGGCTCGGACCCCAGAGCTAGGCGAGGACATGACGAGGTTACAGGACTGGACGTGAGACTCATGGACGGGACAAGGGAACCCCAGCACAGGACGAGGGAACCCCAGCACCGGGCTGGGCAAGGTACTCCAGAGCTGGGCGAGGCACATCACAAGACGAGAACACAAAGCCGTGACTTGGACGGTACAAGGATCTTGGACGTGATTAGGACTGGACGAGACCCCGAAGCCTTGACTTGGTCGAGGAAGCAACAGGGACGCACATCCTTGGTCGGGGGAGAGACAGGAATGCAGAACACTGATCCTGGGTCGAGGGAGAACAGGAACGCTGAACACAAACCGGGACCACTCCTTGGATACAGGACGTAGGTCCGGGACTCATCACACAGAACACAGAGCCGGGACCCCTCCCTGGGTACAGGACATAGGGCCGGGACTCATTACACAGAACAAAGAGCCCGGACCCCTCCTTGGGTACAGGACGTAGGGCCGGGACTCATCACACAGAACACAGAGCCGGGACCCCTCCTTGGGTACAGGACGTAGGGCCGGGACTCATCACACAGAACACAGAGCCGGGACCCCTCCTTGGATACAGGACGTAGGTCCGGGACTCATCACACAGAACACAAGCCGGGACCCCTCCTTGGGTACAGGACGTAGGGCCGGGACTCATTACACAGAACAAAGAGCCTGGACCCCTCCTTGGATACAGGACGTAGGTCCGGGACTCATCACACAGAACACAAGCCGGGACCCCTCCTTGGATACAGGACGTAGGGCCGGGACTCATTACACAGAACACAAGCCGGGACCCCTCCTTGGGTACAGGACGTAGGGCCGGGACTCATCACGCAGAACACAGAACACGACGAGACAGTTTCCAACGCTAGGTAGCGGCAAAACGATCGGACCTACCTAGCGAAGGCGTGGAAACAGACAGACAGTTCCAAACAGGGCAGGGCTCCGGGCAGAGGCAAGACCAGGCGAGGCAAGGCGAGGCTCCAGGCAGAGGCAAGGCCAGGCGAGGCGAAGCAGGGCTCCAGGCAGAGGCAAGACCAGGCGAGGCGAAGCAGGGCTCCAGGCAGAGGCAAGGCCAGGCGAGGCGAAGCAGGGCTCCAGGCAGAGGCAAGGCCAGGCGAGGCGAAGCAGGGCTCCAGGCAGAGGCAAGACCAGGCGAGGCGAAGCAGGGCTCCAGGCAGAGGCAAGACCAGGCGAGGCGAAGCAGGGCTCCAGGCAGAGGCAAGGCCAGGCGAGGCTCCAGGCAGAGGCAAGGTGAGGCACTACTTCAAGCCGAGGCAGAGGCGAGGCGAGGCTCCAGGCAGAGGCAAGGCCAGACGAGGCGAAGCAGGGCTCCAGGCAGAGGCAAGACCAGGCGAGGCGAGGCAAGGCTCCAAGCGGAAGGTGAAGGAAAGGGATACAGACAAGGTGTTTGGACAGGAACAATCCAGCAGCCAGAGGCTGAATCCTGAAGCTATTTGTGAAGCCAGCCCAAACACGAATCAGCTGCCTCAACAGAAATTGGGGAAACCCAGAAAACCTGGAATAAGGAAAATGGACCGGACCGTGAACCGGAATGTAAACTCACAGACTGGACCATGATAACATCTACTGATCTTCCTTCATCAATGTGTTTAGGCACGTTCTCAAAAAATCAATCAGGCTCGTAAGGCATGACCTTCCCTTGACAAAGCCATGCTGACTATTCCTAATCATACTATTCCTCTCCAAATGTTCATAAATCCTGCCTCTCAGGATCTTCTCCAGCAACCTACCAACCAATAAGGTAAAACTCTCTGGTCTATAGTTTCCTGGGCAATCTCTATTCCCTTTCTTGATTAAAGGAACAACATCCGCAACCCTCCAATCCTCCGGGACCTCTCCCGTTCCCATTGCTGATGCAAAGCTCATCGCCAGAGGCTCAGCAAACTCTAGATGTTGTTGTTTTGTTTTTATCTCGGTCCGCACTGACTGTGGCCTCCCAGTGAGGGAGTCAAGGTTCCCGGTGCAGAGGGAGGTGCAGTGGCCCAGGTTTACTTGCCTATTTGTCAAGTGTTGGACATCAGGATTAAAACAAATCGGTGCCTTGTAGCTGGCGTCGGCGTGAGGGACCGAATGGCCTGACAGTGTACTATATAAACATCTGGATCTGTGATCATGTTAGCTACTGACGTTGGTATGAACGCCAGGTTGATGTTCAGTCAATAGGGATTTTAATTCCAGTGATATCCAATACAGTGTGTAGCCATGCAGAGTTACAAGCCAATCCTACTGAGTCACCCCAGCACCATTTGTTCTGTACATTCACAATCCGATCATGTCCGCGTTGCACATGCGCAGAGCAGGAAGACATCGGAGTAACGTGATTAAACGTGTTTTTTAAACTGAGTGATGCTGGTAACGGTACAGGATGGGCAAACTACAGAGTGGGGGCGACGAATCGTGGCCGCCGTGACGAAAACCCGGAATATGTGAAAGAGATCTACTCGCGTAGGAGGCCTAATCGATTCACTAAGCGATCAAACGGCCGCAAGCGATTCGATACTGTTCAGTCGGGAAGTCCATCTCTGAGCGGTATCAGAGGTACTACATACATTTTGGGCGACCTCGAAACAACGAGCTCGTATTCTCGCAGTGTTATATAGCAAAGAAATGGGTCCTTCAGTTAACAAAACCCACCTCTATCATTATAAACAATTACACCAATTCCATTTCCCAACATTCAACCGGACCCGTTTACTGCCCGTCTTAGAGACGTGTCCGGACGCTTCAAGACTGAGGAGAGTATCTGCCTGCACCATCCCCTCAGACAGATTCCGAACCGTCTTTGGTTGAAATAAAGTTTATTTGCGTGTCCCCGATCCAAAGTGTCCTACAATCGGACATTTCCCTGACAGGGAAACATCTCACAATATAAGCCCTAACTACAGTCTACAAAGATGCACCTTCCATTCCTCTGTTAGTTCACACCTCAAACTCTATCACCGCAGGGAAAATGTATGGAATGCATCCCTACTCCTCCTGTAACTCAGCTGCTCCATTGCGGGACACATCCTGGAGAATGACCTCTACACCCCATCCAGTGCAACGATGTCCTATCTACAGTGCGGGGAACGAGACATCTACACTTCACTCTGACCGCTCTTCTAACAGGTGCGTCAAACATCCATATTCTCCCATTGCATGCAGGTGAATAAAGACATTCACCCCTGTTTGCTTCAACCCTGATTTATTCAATGCGGAAGGATATAACATTGGAGTGACACAAGATTCATTTGATGGCCCTCAGTAACTTACAACCGGTTATGCCGCTCGCTTTTAGGGCGGCAATGATTGTCCTCCATTTCAGCCTGTCCTTGGTCATCTTCTCTATTGGGCCACCGGTGAGGTTGGTGGTCATCATTTCTACCTCACGGTCCAGCGCCCAGTTGTAGTCGGTACCCCAAGTTTTCTTTGCCTTTCAGTGATAGTGAAGTGCTGTCTGGATGCTGGAGATGGCCTCTTTTCACATCACGTGCCCAATCCATCCCCAGCGCTCCCTCATGATGATTTTGGCCAAGCCAGCCCTCTTGAAGACACTGAAGGCGCAGAGCGTGTTTGGAGATCTTTCTTGGCCTGGAGATACAGAGGATCTCCCGGAAGATTGTGTGTGAAATGACGACAGCTTGGCAAGGTCGCTCTCTGTCATTCCCCAGCACTCTGACCTATACAAGAGTGTGGACAGATCACAGCTCTGCAAAGCTTCACCTTGGGGTGGACGCTGTAGTTGGTTGATCTACATATGTTGTGTCATTGTTCTGAAGACATTTCTCGCTGAGTCTGCACTGGATTTTGTCCCTGGTCCCCCCATCCCGCTGAATGATGCTGCACAGGTCGGTGAATCTGCCGGTGCTGGGTAAGTCGATGTCACGTGCCTTGACGAGAGTAGGAGACTCTGCATTGAGGGTCATGGTCTCAGTCTTTCTCTGGCTGACTGTGAGTCCAACCAGTGTACAGTGTGTGTATCTGTGACAGTAATGTGAGGTCATCCGCAAAGTCAAGCTCTTCCAAGCAGAGAATGGAGTCCACCTAATGACTCTCTGTTTATCTTTTGTTGTTTCCCTCATAACACAGTCAGTCACCGTGTTCAACAATATGGCTGGCATTATACAGCCTTGCCTGACTCCTGTCCTGACTTCAAAGCTCATCTGTGCACTTGTAATGCTACTGTGACACCGTCATTTCCTTTGGGAACAATTAAGTATCTGTCCTCTATCTGTCTAATGTCGGGCTGCTCTGACATGGAGGTAACTTTCTCTCTATCTACCTTGTCTGTTCATTGCATGCATCTAATAGGCCTGTATTTAGCAGGGAAAGTTCCCAGGAGGACAAGCCCCGTCTCTGTCATCGTTCCTCATCAAAAATCACACCATCCCAAGCAATACCCTGGTGGATCTCACCGAGATTGCCTTCGGTGGAGAAGCTTGCTCAGATTGGGGATTTCCATCGATGACAAAGAGCAAAAAGAGAAATCAGATACCTGTCCAGCCTCTGGCATTCAGACCAGTCTGTAGAGCGAAATTACACCAACAGAACAATTAAAAATGAGAAACAACAATCTTCCTGCTTATGAGCGACAAGGTGAGATACCAAACCACTGCAAAATGGTTATTCGACCTGCAGTTAGTGTAGCAGCGAGCAACTACTGACAAACTGGATTCGATCCGGGTCACTTACTGTGGCAGGAAGACCTGGCGTTCCTCTACCGTTCCGATTTCCATCAAAATCCCAAACATGAGCAGGTTGGTAGTTCATTGGACACTGAAAAATAATCTCCTTTAGTCCCTGGAAAGGGGCTGTTCTCCGTGTGTTCTACAACGAGAAGTTAAACCGGCTCAACACATCACCGGCATCAGTCTACCCGCAATCATTACATACATACAGAAAGGTGCCGGTAAAAAAGGCCAGCAATATCGTAAGGATCACACTCGCCCTTTCCGCTGACTGCTTGTCTCACTCCCAACAGGGAAGAGGATTCACAGCATCCACTCCAGGGCCACTAAGCTCAAAAACAGCTATTTTCCTAAACCGTCAGCTGACAACAAGCCCACCCATTAAACCCACCCATCACCCTCGAACACCGCCACATACACATCACCTAGTGTCACTTTATGTACACGCAATCCGTCTCTCTGTATGACAGTCCAATGTCATTGTGTTTTATAGGAATGCTTTTATTGTTTGTGTTTATTTTATTGTGTTCTCAGTGTTTGTTGTGTTTTTTCATTCATCGAATCCGGAGTAACATTCATTTCGTTCCACTTTACACTCGAGCACTGAGGAATAACAATAAGCCATCATGAATCTTGTATCTTGAATATCTGGATAAAATTCTGCAAATTAAAACCTGCGATTTACCATTACATCTAACGTCTCTTTCTCTGCCAAATCCCACCTGTCGTTGCCGTTGTTTGCATACATGTGTAATTTATTCGGGCATTAAATAGTGCATTCATGGTCGGGAGATATTGAACGTGGCCGTGGCCGGGGTCAGTTCTTTAGTTTGTGAATGGATCGTAGCAGTGACGTCACAGGGTATTTCACTGCGCTGATGAACTGTTCTCTGAACTTGGCCTGAGTCACCCCGTAAATAAATGTGTTTGTGCAACAGCTCAAATTCTGCAACATGTACCCGACCTGCTGAAGGATATATTGGGAATCGGTGTAATTGTTGGGATTTGTTCGGGAAATGTGATAATACAGGAAGTTTACAACAGTGGGTGACCACAGTAGAATGAAGCTGCCGGATATGGAGAAGAGTGAGATCACCGACCTCCTCCTGCTCTCCATCTCCGGGTCACTCCGATTGTCTCCCTTGCTCTGACCCCTTAATACCTTGCGCACTCGACTGGCCAAGAGGATGTGTCTGACTGTCAGAAAGTTGAGAAGCAGGATTAAAGCAAAGGGGATAAAAGGGGTTAAAATCCTGTTTAACCCATGAAAAGCCACCCATCCTTGCTCAGTGTAAAAACTTGCCTTTAATTTGCAGAACCAAAAAACGTTATTAATCAGTGTCCCTGGCTTATGTATAAAATAGAAAGGAACGTTTTTAAAACAGATCAGTGCGCAGGTAGTCATCAGAACCAAAGCCGCAGTTTTCCCGGTGCAATATTTTGTTTTCAGCTTCTGGCAACAAATGGCGACAAACCGATCGAAGGTGAAGGTGACGGTGAGCCAGACGGAACAGTCTCTAGATGCACACTGCAGTACAAAGATAATGCTACACACTGGGTAGATATCCAAGAAGGATCCTGAGAAATAAAAACTGATCCGCCTCAGTATGACTGCAGTGGTAACAGCCATTATGTCCGCCGTTGCCATGGCCACCAGGTAGCGAGTGGTACAGGAGGAGAGGCCGAACTTCCCCCGGGACAGGATCTCAATCGCAACGAGATTCACTGCGGAAAGAGATGAGAAATAAAATTGTGAAAACACAGAGCGATAATTTTCTGAGCGCGGAGTATACATTAGAAAGTTCAAAAAAATAATACTGTCCTTCACGCTCCCGTCTGCAACCGAGACCCAGTGCTGGCGTCAGCTTGATATTTGTTTGCTGATATAATGCTGTAAATCGAAGGAAATAAGTTGCAGGGTGAGCGAAGTTCTCTTTGGATTAGACCTGCCCTCACTCGATGACAAGCTAACAACGAAATCTTTAATCACCCCGCAAATTCCCACGAGCGGACTAACTGTGGGTTTCCGTTTGCGGATCCTCACAGCGTCCACCCTGCCTGACTGGAATCCAAGCATCTTCATTCAGCTGGCTATTGGTAACAAACGGTTCCAACATAAACACTGCGAACATTTTGTTTACAGTCCAATCCAAAGTCTCGGTTGTACGTAAACATGGCGTGCCCACATGCAGGTGGTGCGATTTCGGCAAAATCAGAGAGACACAGAAAACCTACAGCACAATGCAGGCCCTTCGGCCCACAGATCTGTGTCGAACATGTCCCTATCTTAGAACTACATAGACTTACACATAGCCCTCTATTGTTCTCAATCGATGCAGTAAACTCTCTGAAAATGTGATAAAGAAAGGTGAATTATCAAATTGATCATCAGATCGAACAACATTTCCAAAATGGGACGATAAGATGCGTGAAGAGTGATGATGGTAAGGATTTGTGAAGAGTGATGATGGTCAGGATTTGTGAAGAGTGATGATGGTCAGGATCTGTGAAGAGTGATGATGCTCAGGATTTGTGAAGAGTGATGATGGTCAGGATCTGTGAAGAGTGATGATGCTCAGGATTTGTGAAGAGTGATGATGGTCAGGATTTGTGAAGAGTGATGATGGTCAGGATCTGTGAAGAGTGATGATGCTCAGGATCTGTGAAGAGTGATGATGCTCAGGATTTGTGAAGAGTGATGATGGTAAGGATTTGTGAAGAGTGATGATGGTCAGGATTTGTGAAGAGTGATGATGGTCAGGATCTGTGAAGAGTGATGATGCTCAGGATTTGTGAAGAGTGATGATGGTCAGGATATGTGAAGAGTGATGATGCTCAGGATTTGTGAAGAGTGATGATGGTCAGGATCTGTGAAGAGTGATGATGCTCAGGATCTGTGAAGAGTGATGATGCTCAGGATTTGTGAAGAGTGATGATGCTCAGGATTTGTGAAGAGTGATGATGGTCAGGATATGTGAAGAGTGATGATGCTCAGGATTTGTGAAGAGTGATGATGCTCAGGATTTGTGAAGAGTGATGATGCTCAGGATTTGTGAAGAGTGATGATGGTCAGGATTTGTGAAGAGTGATGATGGTCAGGATTTGTGAAGAGTGATGATGGTCAGGATAGTGTCCTGCACCGTAAACCAGACATCTAAGATTGTAATTCGCTCAACCACGACTTTGTTAACTTGTGTAGCCGGCTGGGGACTCCGACATTTCATTGTTCTCATACCAGGGTAAAACAAATCAAACAGCCATGGTAACCCGACGTCCCTCGCGAGGAGGAGAGCTCTGAGTTAGCGACGTGGAAACTTTAGAGCGGGTGCAGAGGAGGTTGCTGCCTGGACTAGATGGTATGACTTGTGAGGACAGATTGAGCGAGCGAGGGTTTCTGAAGCGAGGGAGACTCAGCACTGGCCTGATAGAGGGGTACAGCATGATAAGAGGCAGATACACGGCGGATACCCAGAGACGTTTTCTCAGGGTGGAAATGCCTAATAAAAGAGGGCATAATTTTGAGATGACTGAAAGCAAATATGGGGGTTGTCAGAGATAGGTTCTTCACGCAGAGAGTGGCTGGTGCTCGCAATGCCCTGCTGGGGTTGGTAGTAAACGCGGATATATTAGGGAAAAAGACGAATTTCTTTTGTAGGCACGTGGATGATAGAAAAAATGGTTATGCAGGAGCGAAGGATTACATTGACCTTAGATTACTCTAGACCGTCGGCACAATATCGTGGATTGAAGGGCGAGTGTTGTGCTGTAATGTTTATGGGCAGCAATTGTTCTGAATGACAACCGAGAGAATGGGCAGAAGAGGTCCACATGATTTCCCGTATCAAGCGTTGGCAGGCGAACGGGAAGCTCAAAACAGTAAACAACTGAAATTTACTTCAATGTAAAAGCGATACGGAGGGAATTAACAGCGACTGCTTCCTGTTGTGGGGGAAAGGAAAATTATCCTGGAGAAAATAAGGATAATGTATCTTTCCTTTATCTCCCGAGTTGGCAGGATTTTGTGATTCCACGTGGGCTGAAAGTGAAACACAACTTGTTATGCCAGAACCGAGAGACAGGGACACACATTACACCGGTAACAAGGAATATGTGGAGAAATCAAGTTCCAAACACGCCTCGGACGAGGAGCGAATCAAGTAAGCAGTGTCCAGTTTCTTCCCAAGGTTCAGTTACAGCGCGGAGTCGATAGCAGCGCAAGAGCTCAATTGTAATATCTGAGAGCAGTTTGGGTGGGTGTGGAAGCGATAGGGATGGGTTTGGAAGAATATGTTTCGTTGCAGGTCGATGAGTCTGGGTTTAAGATCATGTCAGCATAGACTAAATGGAGAGAAAACCTGCAGATAATTCTGGAAGACACCGAAATAGCACAGGTGGAAATATGCATTTCTGTTCCAACATAAAACCCATAAAATTGTCAGGAAAGACCGAGAAAACTGTTAATATGCCATCTCAACACTGACAAAATCATAAAAACAATGGAAGTGATGGGGAAATTTTGGTACGGGTCCCTGACAGGGCCAGAGAGCTAGTTTCAGACCTAATCTCGGTGACTTTCTCTACGGAGTTTACGCGTTAACACTCAGACTACACGGGTTCATCCTGGATTCCAGGGTTTAATCAGACATCGGAAAGTCATTCGTGGTGCTGCTTGGTCAATTGGCCGCTGCACATTACTTCTATTGTACGTGTGATTGGTGGAATCTGCACGGAACGGAACAAATGTGGAGAGAACAAGAGATCGATATTGTGTTAGTATAAATGGTGTCTGATAGTCGGTGGAGCCTCGATAGTGTGATAGTGCCTGCTATCATGTCGCAAATTTCAAAGACTCAGTGGCTCTAAGAACCAGAAAGTAATGGCGAAGCATCTTGACTGATAGATCTACAATGTCTGATGCATCTGATACCAGGTTTCAGGCTCCACTCTCTAAATAAAAACCGTGAATATCTCGGAAATGCGCGAGAGATATCGACTGGAATAATCCCCGAGAAGAAGATGAGATGCGTGGAGAGCCTGGAGTGGCGGGCGTCACCTGTGCAATAGAGCCGGTCTGAGGGGGATCCAATGATTAAACAAAATATACACAGAGGAAATTTACCAATGGCAGGAACGTCACGAACCGGGACCCAGAATACTAACATGACCATCAAAGCAAAGACTGAAGTTACAAAAGGAAAGTAAGTTATTCTGGTACGATTGGCTGAATGGTCTCATTCTGCTCCCTTGTCAAATGCTTTTATAGTCACGTGGTTTTGCCGTTCTCTGCACGAAATCTCTCATTTTACAACCATCCTGTTAAAATCCATGTTCTCTCACATTAAACCTCTGTTGAATAGTTCAGAACTCGCCTTTATCGGGAGAAGAATGCTTCTGTCTACGTACCATCTCCATGAAGGTCGTAATCTTATAAAACTTAATGGACAATACAACACAGAACAGCACAGCACGGAGACAGGCTCCTGGATTCCCGATGATTCGCCAAGCAAATATAAACAATTAGTCTCCCCTTGGCCTCCCGCGCTCTGGTGTGAATAAAACCAGCTTCTTCAAATCATATCGTTTTTCCGACAGAATAACTTCCGAAGTAAAATTTAATTCGATGTATTCATCAGAATTTCTTCACTCACGGTCACACCGTTGAGTTGCGTGAAGAGGTCAATGCAGTGGTGGGACCGCAAATAACAGTTAAGGATTATCTGGCAGAAATGTGAATTAATTAACTATTGACACAATAAAGACCAATTGCCCTTTTGTAAACATGAGCAGCCGATCACTCTCAGTAACTCCAGAGCGATCGATTCAGTGGATTTCACACAGAAGAGAGTAAACTCTTTCACTGTGTTTCGCCAGCTAAAAAGCTGGTTTAACTAACAGCAGCGGCGGAAAGAGAGCGACATGGTATCACCAAAAGCCAAATAAAATAGGAATTGCTTGGATCATTCGCTTAGCGCAACTGTTTTAAAGTATCTGTTTGCATCCTTCAATATAGTGGCTAAAAGTCAACAACACAGATTACATCTGCGAATTTTGTTATTTATTATCGGGCAGTAACAGGGATATTTGCGAACTTCTTCGCTGGATGCCTCTGTGGTTGTACAATCTGACTTTTCACTAATGACTTTAAACGCTGAGAAAGACAACTAGTGTCATACATTAATGACATTACATCGTGCAAACAGTACCACTATTTCACGCTTGTTTCAAGGAAAACCATTGGATTAGAAGTCAAACATTTTCAACTATAGATCAACCCGGGAGACAAGCTCGAGCGTAAAGTTACAAAAAAAACAAAAGAAAATTATAGTTACTTACCAGGGACACCAATAATTGCAATTATGATATAATATATTTTCCTGATACCGTTGAACGTTTCCAGCATTTTCTGTGTGAAGGATTCGATCCGTTGATTTACAAACAACCACACTGATACATTTCTTCCAGCTGTCTTTAGTATAAACCCCTTCACATCTCCACAGGGACAGTGAGGTTATCTCATCATTCAGATTTATAATTGTTTTAATTAAACCGCGCGTCAGTAATGTTCAAAACTGTTTGGATGAACTTAGTGATGAATACCCCGGAGTACCAACCGTTCTAAATAAGTTAATCCATGAAATGGCGAAGTTGTTTTCAATCATATCTGAGGCTCCTTATTAAAGAAGGCTGGTTGGTGTTAGTCAACATAGCCCGTATTATTTCACTGCGGGCATTTGCTCATCTGAGGCTGATAGTCAATACTTTTTGCTACAGTCACGTGTCATTGCAGTAATACCGAATGTGGCGATTGACTTACTTTAACTGAGACATTTCCAATTTAAAATGTCATGTGATCTCTCACATGAATATCCTATATTGCCCATAGTTTGACAGATTAATAGATATCTTTAAATGTCAGAAGTGTTACACATTTAAAAATGTTCCGATGGAAAACTGGCAATACATATGTATAATTTCCTCCAATATCGATAGTACAGTGATCAATCCAATGTTACTGATTAATCTCTATAACTGTCTCAAAACAGTGCATTCCTCCAACTTCCAGATCAAAATTCACAACAACGCATCCTGTAAACTGGAAAGTAAAAGATAATGAAGTCGGAGCTGTCCTACAAAAAAAAAATCCAAGCTGACTTTCCTCAACAACATTTCCTCTGTTTTGTACGTATCTATGGAGCGACCGTTTCTCTGAGCAGGAGATTTCACACGGCCTGAAAACTGTGCGGCAGTTCCCGCTGTGTGGCAGCAAAGTCTATGCGCGCTGGGGCATTTCAGTGACTGAGCGGCCGAGCACCCGGGCAGCTGAGACGGAGCAGAGTTGCTGAATGTGACTACGATCTGAATCAGCACTTTTTCATGACGAAGTTAACACGAACATTGAGAAGGTCGAGAAGTCAAACTGTCCTTTGAGATTTGGACTTCAGCAACCCATCAAACCAACGGCAGAATTTATCTCTACTGTCCATGGTCCTGAAGCTGCTCACTCTGCACTGTCCATACCTCCCCAAATCTGGGGTCGGCTGCTGTGGCAAATATCCCTGTGCACAGCGCTGTCACTCTTCCTCTCTTGTGAACTTCCATCCAGACTGCCAGTTCTAGCTTTGAATTCATATTAACCAACAATAACTCCCTCTGCCCTGCACGATATTTTCAGCGTTATCTGTGAAGAATTATAAGACTACACGTGGAAACAAACCGACATGTTGGATTGAGATTGGTTAAGTTAAGTGTTTATCTAAAATGACTATTCGGTTCCCTGTGATATTATATTCGTATCGGAGCCCAATCAGAGTCTTTGGGTAGAGAAGTAGTTGCTCAAATCTAATTCATCCTTGCCATTTGCATATCAAATTCAGGAATTTTGGGTAAGTCATCTTCTCTTTGAATTAGAAAGAACCAATTCTTCTGTATTATTCAGCTCTGCATTTAAAGGATTTCGCATAACACTTCGTTTGTATGTCCCTTCCTGCCTGCCTGTCTCTCTCTCTCTCTCTCTCTCTCTCTCTCTCTCTCTCTCTCTCTCTCTCTCTCTCTCTCTCTCTCTCTCTCTCTCTCTCTCTCTCTCTCTCTCTCTCTCTCTCTCTCTCTTCCCTCTCTCTCTCTCTCTCTCTTTTCCTCTCTCTCTCTCTCTCTCTCTCTCTCTCTCTCTCTCTCTCTCTCTCTCTCTTCCCTCTCTCTCTCTTTCTCTCTTTTCCCTCTCCCTAATGTGCACCTTTAGCCAGCAATTGCATTGACGAAGCAATAACCCGGTAGCCCCGGTTTCACAATATGAGGATCGGGTTATCTCATTGAGTTATCGGATTACCCCACCCTCGTTGCAGCTTAACTTTAACATATACTTATGCAGAACCGAAACAGGCCCATCAACCCATCACGTCCTTGCCAGTCATCAGACATGTCGCTACACTAATCATGCATAGATCACTGTCTTACTTTTTCGCTCATCCCACATCCATTTGCCCGAAGTAAAGAAGCGAGATATTGCTCGGCAAAAATAGCGACTGTGCTGTTGCCAACAATCTGCTTAAACAAACTCCCCTTCTATTTTACTTGTGAGCTTGAAGCAGCGGTTCTTCATCTGCTCGGGGGTAAACTTTGGCGTTTGGTTTGGCGTGTTTTCTGGTTTTCAATTACGTCTGTTCTGCAACCAGGTTTTCAGTTGTCGATCCATGAATCTAAAGATTGACGTGTCATTGTCGTAAAACGACACTTCACAGCTATTTCAGCCACTCTGTCCATCTGTCAGTCGTTTTGCAGGAATTCAGCGCCCATCGTGTTTTAATTCTCTTTCTTTAAAACAGCATTGGTTTAATTTCTATTGAAACACCGAGGCGCGCATTAGGAATATGACAAGAAAGCGGAATATCCAGGGACCCCACATCACCTCCGTTCACATGGGAAGTTTTCGAATCCCGGACACAAACACCACCAGAGATCAGAATTCAACAGGGGTCTCAGGCGCTGTAAGATAGGGGCTCTTTTACCACGTGGTTACATTTCCCACTTTGATATTGAATATATTTTATTAAAAATCTCTCTCCGTGTGCTTCAAAATACATGTTTGTAACCGAACGCTCTATAAAGTACAGATCTTAAAACCGGAGGGTCTTCTAGTGGTCGGTGATTTCAAGATCATCTTTGCTGACTTATAGGAACCGGATGACTGGGCTGTTGGGTTACCGAAATGGCTTTCCTATTGAAGACGGAGTGTAGTGGTCGTTAGATCTTATTCGGACTCGATCTTTAATTCATTGTGTTCGGCAGGGACCTGGGTTGGTCCCTCTGTGCGACCTGGACGAAAACTTGGCAGAGCGTCTTTGTGTCTTTGATGATGGTGCACAGGTTGGTGCCTTCATGAACCGCGTAGTGCTTTGGCAAATAATTCAAGGCATTCGATACATACAAGATGCAACAAGGACAAAGTGATGCCTTCTGAGAGGTTATGACCTCTCAGGGATAAAGAGGGGAACCTTTGCTTGGATGTGGAGTATATGAGTGAGGTCCTTCATGAGTACTTTACATCGGGATTTAGGAGCGGGAAGAACGTGCAGGATATCGAGATCAGTTCTCAGCATATTGATATGCCGGCGCATTTCCAGGTAAAGGAATTGTATGTATTGGAACTCTTAAAGAACATTACGGTGGTTGTTAGCCTGGGGCCCGACAGGATATGCCCAAGGTTATGGAGAGAGATAGGAAAAGAGATTTGCTGGGTTCTTTATCGATAACTACCTGTCGTCTCTAGCCACAGGCGATGTCCCGGAGGACTGGCTGGTATCTATCGTTGTTCCATTAGTTAAGTAGGGAACTATGGTTAAACCTGGAAATATAGACCAGCGAGTCTCTCGTCAATTTACAGGGAGAATTCCCTGGGATAGGATTCATAAGCATTCGAGTTAATTAGAGAGAGCCAACATGGCTTTTTGCGGGGCAAGTCGTATCTTATCAAATTAATTGTGTTTCTCACGAGGTGACAAGTGTGGTTGATGAAGGTAGAGCTGTCGATGCTGTGTACATGGATTTAGTGAGGAGTTTGACAAAGTCCCTCAAGGGAGGCTCATCCAGAAGATTGAGATGAACGATGGGGATCTCATGGGGATTAGTCACTGGGATCCGGAATGAGCCTCCCAGGGAAGACAGAGTACATATTCATGCCGGAGGTCTGTGATGAGTGGTGTTCTGCAGGGATTTGGACTGGGACCTCTGCAGTCCGTGATGTATATAAATGATATTGATGAAAATGTAGAGAGGTGAGTTTGTAAATTTGTGGTTCACATGAAGATGGCCGCTGTGGACAGAGTAGACGACTGGCAAAGAATGCAACAGGATATCCGTCAGTTAGAGATATGAGCGGAAAGATGGAGGATGGCGTTTAACTCAGTCAAATATGATGTGTTGCACCTTGGCAGGTCAAATGGAAATTTGCCGGACACTGTCAAGTCGATGGCTTTTATAAGAGTTCATGAGCAGTGTGGACACAGGGCCCAGCCGCTGGAATTTGTCTCAGGTGGCGGCGAAGTCTGCCGCCTCCCAAAAGCCTCCCGTAATACCCACCAGTGGCAGTTATATCCGCTGCGATGAGGCGCTTTGAGAGGTTGGTCATGAAGCACATCAATTCCAACTGAGGAGTTGCTTCCTTCCGATCCAATCTGTATCATGTCACACGACGTCAACAGCAGATGCCATTTCATTGGCTCTTTACTCAGCGCTGGAACATCCGGGCAGGAAGTTACTGACGACCGGATGCTCCTATAGACTCCAGCTCAGCATTGAACACCGTCACCCCCGCAGAACCTGTCACCCAGTACAGGACCTGAGCTTTAGCATCTCCCGGGAAACTGGATGCTCGATTTCCTCATTGGCAGAGCCCGGTCAGTTCGGATTGTCAGTAATATCTCCTCCACATTCACCGCCAGTAGACGTGACAAATGATCAGCAACCACGGGGGACATGTTCACGCCAGATCACAAAACTACTCGATACTGCAAGGGTGAAAAGACCCTGATGGGAGTTGTACACAGACCCCCAAACAGTAGTAAGGATATGGTCTACAAATTACACCGGGAGATAGAAAATGCATGCCGAAAGGGCAATATTCCCAACAGCTCACAAAATTACTCCATACTCTTCCTCTTCTAAATACACTTCCTCTTCTGAACAGCGATTCGTTGTAGTGTGTGATATTCCTTTTCAGGATGTACTTTGAGCCGACTAAATGATTCGGGGATTTTGTGATCACCTTGAGGATACGGTGAAGATGAGAGCGGAGACTGCCATCGCTGTGGGGAGTCGCGTTGCTTCCTGATGGCGGGACACGGATACGCGGTCGGCTCCATCACTCCGTGTAGATTAAAACCGTCGAGGATGAGAGCTGAAACCGAACAGGTGATCAGCGCCGTCTATCGGTGTCGGACTGGTCTCCATCTCCTGTCGCTGCTGCCGGCGGGCGGGAGGTGCGGGACTCTCCGGTCTCAATCGTCAGGTTCGTCAGCGGCCATCGGGCTCCTGGACGGGATTCACTGACCAGTGTTGGCCGAATCAATGGTGGTGACGAATCGGCCAATTCTAAAATTGGTTATTTTCTCCCACTAATGCGGTCAATAAAATGTGTCTCAATGTAGCATTTGGTTACGGATGCGTATTCTAATAGAATTTTTCTTTGTATTTTGACGTTACCTGTTTTTATTCTCTCTCTTTGATATATCTAAAGAATCTTCATGTTCTGCTATAGACATTTCCAATACGTCCTGTTTTATCAGAATATCAATGTTTTAGACGTACCTTTCCGGAATGATGGTATTGTCATAATATTCAGGTTTCCTGCTGGCGAGATTACTTACTGTTTTTCAAAAATGTCAGGAATTATATGGAGTTGTTTAACAATACAGCTGAAACGTTTGTCTTCACAGGAGTTTAAACATTTTCGATCATAAATTGGATATTTATTTATAATCATATATTCTCAGTGTGTTTACCTTGGACTGAAAGAGGGTACAGATTTATATAAAATAACGACTATAAAAACGAATGGCTTACAACTATAAGTCGCCGTGGATTGTAACGGCTGATATAATATTATTAGACACCTTGATAAGGCAGATATTGAGAATCTTTCCTCTCATGAGTCGGATATGAAAACCAATGTGGATGAGGTTAAGATGTTGGGAATGTTGCTTTTTGAAAATGGTTTGTGGGGACAGTTTTGTTTTAAACACAGAGATGGTTGACACCGGCAATATGTTGAAACGACTTCAGTCACTGCCTGTAAAAGACAATGAGACAGGCTGTTGCTTGGACAGTGAGCCGGGCGGCGCTTCTTCCTTCGTGAAGTGGTGAATTATAGTGGCTGGAATATGGATTTTGTGGCCATTTCTACCTGAGCTCATAGGAGGTTTTGCAAATGCATTAACATTCTGAAGTGAGCGGACAGTTCACCGCGTTCTTCACCGACTCGCAGAACCTGGACTAGGTGGCCGCGTAAACAAATGTCTCTGTGCAGAGGTAGCATTTAAACAGCAAAATCTGACTTGTGAGACATATTCAGACTCGTTCCACTCTGTTCCTGCTAAGTGATTTCAAGATTATAATAATCTGCTAATAATTTTTTAAAAAATGATAATAGAATTAAATGACTGTGTGTGGACGCCGGCTTGAGAACTGCAGATGACTGTTCGGGGCCCAATGTCTGTCAACCCATTCCGTGCCCCAGTCCGCTGCTGGAGAAGAGGAATATTTTTCCGTATTTGGAGACCCGAGTGTGTGCTTGTCTTGGAGGGAGAAACGGAGATTGTTTTGTTGATGATCTTTTGTTTCTTGTTGTCTCCCATTCTGTCCTATTCTGTGTTGATTTGCCAAGCACGTAGCATCTCATGTTGTGGAAAGAGTACCATTCTATTCTTGAAAACATTTCAAAGAGAGTTTAAATTGTACAATTTTTTTCTTGACCACTCATGAAGGAAAATGACTGCAGGACAAAATATTAAAAGAAAAACATGATTAATTAGCGGGTTTGCTTACTGGATTGTAAATGCAATGGTAATTTGCATCCCTGCTGTGACTCTCCCCACGGAGTATACTCTGGACTATAATAACGACTACATTCAGCAACCTGATTCATTGGGATGATCAGGTCTGATTCGCGAGAAGATGGTGTACCCGCTAATTTTCCGGATAGACCGGATCTATTACCCGGTTCTTGCTGCCGTCGGTGTCCCAGGTGAGATAAAGATGATCGAAGTTAAATATCATTGTACGGCTGCGGTCAGTCTTTATCCGTGTGGAGTGTTTAGTGTGGATAAAAGCAGCTGGTTTAAATGTTCTTTAATGGAATATTCACCGAGACAAGGAAATGTCCTGCTTCCTAAAATTTCAATAAATAAGGCAGATAAATAAGTGAAAAGGCACTATTGATGCACAGGGATCAGATCAGAGATAATTAATTTCTTTTTTACTGTCGGTTGTTCTGAACATCATGCAGACATATTAAATCAGTAAATGTTGCCCATTATCTTGTTTTCGCATCTGCTATTGATGTGAAGGTCTCTGCTGCTTATTTGGTTCAGTTTGTGGTTCACCAGCGGACTAGAATAAGTGATTTGTCACGTTATGAGTCAGTGATGCACATCGCCAGTAGTTCCCATTCCCCTGGAGACTCAGCAGGTATGAATCCCGCTCTGACCCTTATCCCGCAATTCATGAAAATAAAATCTAAAAATCTATCCTCTTTTACTCTAAATAAACTTAATGTCTGGTCATCTATCTCCCTCCAGGACAAAGGACTCCTGAGATCCGCCGCTTTCTGAGTGAAACATGTCTCCTGATTTAAATCCTGATGGGTGACTATTATCATTGCCCAGTGTAATATGAGAAGCCCTGCCTGTGGCAGAGAGCACAGAGCAATGGGGCAGTCGGACTGTTGTCAGGGTGGACAGTACTTTAGAGAGACAGAATAACAGCTTTACGAGTTTTTCTTCAGTCACTATAAAGTTCCAAAATACCACTTGTTCCTTCAAAAGGAGATAAAGAATTTTTTTAAAAAGTTAGAGCTTTTCAGCGGATGATGCAGCAGAAAAATATCGAAACTTTAGGATTGTGAGTCATCCGGACAGTTGCGATTGTACTTATCACTTTATATTTCTTTATATACTGCGTAATTATGTCAACATAATTGTAGATTTCCTGTCTCTTGCAGTGAACTTGGTGGCAATTGTGATCCTGTCACGAGGAAGGTGCGGTTTGTCCAAATGCATCACTCGCTACCTGATGGCCATGTCAACGGCGGATCTGCTGGTGGTTATTGTCGAAGTGATAATACGTCGGATTAATTTCATGTATTTCTCATTGAATTTTCTGTTTCTCACGCCGGTGTGTAGCATCAATTTTGTCGAGCACATTATAGCTGTGGACTGTTCTGTCTGGTTTACCGTCGCTTTTACATTCGATCGCTTTGTGGCAATTTGCTGTCAGAAGCTTCAGTTAAAATATTGCACCGAGAAAACAGCTTCAGTGATTATCGCTGTGGTGATTGTATCAAGCTGCCTGAGGACAATCCCTTTCCATTTTTTGCATGACCCTGTAGTTATTATTAACAGTGTCGGTTGGGGCTGCATTGTAACATCTCAATATTTAACCTCACCACTCTGGACAGTTTACGAGTGGATCGACAGCATCATAACCCCTTTATCACCAATCCTGTTAATTTCACTCTGCAATTCTCTGACCGTCAGACATATTATCAGGGCCAATAAAGTTCGCAAGCAATTCCGTAAAAACGGAGATAATTCAAAGGATGATGCAGAGGAGAAGAATCGGAAGAAATCCATGATTTTACTTTTCACCATTTCGGCCAATTTTATGTTACTATGGATGATATATGTCGTGCATTCTTTGAACTGGCCGGTGAGGAACTTCTTTTACCCTGATCGGTTCTTGAGTGACCCAGTGTATATCGCCCAGGAAGTTGGGTTTATGATGCAGATTCTCAGTACCTGCACAAATACGTGTATCTATGGGTTAACTCAGCGGAAATTCAGAGAGGAACTGAGAAATGGCGTGAAATACATGTTTACATTGAACGGGAAAATGTGCAGACTATAGTTAAACAGAGAAACATACTCGATGTGAATGAGTAGGATTCTGTCATCTTGTTAAAAATCGTGTGTAGGCTGGGTTAAAGTGGATTATAGACCGCATGAATTTTAGATTAACCTTAAATTTACTAAATGTAATCGATAAAGCTGTGATTTATCAATATCCTGCAACAGGTTGTGCATCATTAGCCTTATCGGTTTAGGTCGATGATATTGCCTTGGAAAGGGGGCAAGTAAAAACGTGAAACAAGTTTCTGGATTTGAGATATTGTAATGGGGAGCAGAGATCAAAATGGCGAATTTATAGAAGGCCGGATGGAGGACGAGATTCATTGGAAAATGTCGTGGGGATCGAGAAAAATCATGGGCAATAGGCAGCAGTGAATAGAGCAAGTGCAGGAATCCTATTGGCTGGCATAAAGGATGACAATGACATGGTTCATTCTTCAAGCAAATTGCGACCTCAGAGGGAGTGGGAGAGAGATGGAGCGAGAGAGAGAGAGAGAGAGAGAGAGAGAGAGAGAGAGAGAGAGAGAGAGAGAGAGAGAGAGAGAGAGAGAGAGAGAGAGAGAGAGAGAGAGAGAGAATTGTGGCGAATCGGCCATACCCCCTATACGTGTTTTACCAGCTCCACATAGCTCTCATTTTCACAATCCTTCCCTTTAAATATTATCAATTATCTCGCTCCAGAAATCTCCAGAGTATTTTATCCATGACTTTCACTAATATTTGTGGAAATTTCTTCAATGTATCTCAGTTAATAATGACTTCTGAAGAACGTCCAATTGTTCGGGATTCTCCTACATCGGGAAGCATCTCACTTCGATACAGTCTGTGTTGCTTTTTCACGTTCTGCCTTTGATGACGTGGATTTCACGCCGATGGTCCAGTTGTCTCTCGTATTCCAAAAATGTGCGTAATATTCCTTTCATCATATTGTCTCTTTGGCATTTCTCCCAAGTTCAAAGCTCAAAGTTCACGGTGACTTTATTATCAAAGTACATGTGTGTTACCATATTCAACCTTGAGATTCATTTTCATACGGACACACACAGTAATTCCAAGAAATACGATAGAATCGATGAACGGCCCGGCCCAACAAGATGCCAATAACCAATCTGAAAATACAGCAAAGTTATAATTAAGCAGGAAATATAGACCAGATGTAATGAAGAATCTTACAAAGTGAGTCGATAGGCTCTGGGAGGAGTTTAGTGATGGGGCAAGTGGAATTTTAAGCCTGGTGGCACAACAAACTCCCGAATTTACCCAGCCTACCCCCGAGACAGTTTACAGTGACTACTAACCTACCAACCGGTACGTCTCTGGACTTTGGGAGGAAACACACAGTGCAAAGACATACTGGTTAATTGTGAGCTGTGTGCCATGATTACGTTAGGATCAAATGAAGTGATTACTGGGCAGCGTGGCTTACTGTTCCTTGTGTCTTAATAAATAAATAATATTCATGATCGATCGCCCATCGAGGAGTTCCACTGCCCGCATCGGGATCGACCTGAACCGTCGGGTGTCTCCGTGGATGGGTCAGGGGTCCTGTCAGTCTACACAGCCAGGCACCGCCCAGTCTCCACCCAGATAACAGGAGTCAACTGCCACTCGCTTCCAATTCATCACCTGCAGCCTATTTAAACCCAGTTCAGTTAGTTTTCTGAGAAATCACAGAAGTTGGAAAGAGGTGTATTTTTTTCTCAGTTGAGATCAATCCTTGTCAAACGGGTAAAATTTTCATTTTTTTTACATTGTGACATCATGTGGCTGACTGATTATTTTCTGCGAGTAAAATGCGAGGTTAGTAACTCTTAGCCAAAAGAGGACAGCAGTACGCAATCATTTTGCACGACACGATATTATCTGTATAACCATATAACAATTACAGCACGGAAACAGCCATCTCGGCCCTTCTAGTCCGGGCCAAACGCTTACCCTCACCTAGTCCCACCTACCTGCACTCAGCCCATAAACGTCCATTCCTTTCCTTTCCATATACCTATCCAATTTTACTTTAAATGACAATATCGAACCTGCCTCTACCACTTCTACTGGAAGCTCGTTCAACGCTGCTACCACTCTCTGAGTAAAGAAGTTCACCCTTGTGTTACCCCTAAACCTTTGCCCCCAACTCTCAACTCATGTCCTCTTGTTTGAATCTCCCCCACTCTCAATGGAAAAAGCCTATCCACGTAATCTCTATCTATCCCCTCATAATTTTAAATACCTTTATCACGTCCCCCCTCAACCCTCTACGCTCCAAAGAATAAAGACCTAATTTGTTTAACCTTTCTCTGTAACTTAGGTGCTGAAACACAGGTAACATTCTAGTAAATCTCCTCTGTACTCTCTCTAACTTATTGACAACTTTCCTATAATTCTGTAACCAGAACTGTACACAATACTCCAAAATTGGCCTCACCAATGCCTTGTACAATTTTAACATTACATCCCAACTCCTACACTCAATGCTCTGATTTATAAATGCCAGAATACCAAAAGCTTTCTTCACCACCCTACCCACATGAGATTACATCTTCAGGGAACCATGCACAATAATTCCTAGATCACTCTGTTCTACTGCATTCCTCAATGCCCTACCATTTACCATGTATGTCCTATTTTGATTAGTCCTACCAAAATGTAGCACTTCACACTTCTCAGCATTAAACTCCATCTGCCATCTTTCAGCAAACTCTTCTAACTGGGATAAATCTCTCTGTAAGCGTTGAAAACCTACTTCATTATCCACAAAGCCACCTATCTTAGTATCACCTGCATGCTTACTAATCCAATTTACCACCCCATCATCCAGATCATTATTATATATGACAAACAACATTGGACCCAGTACAGATCCCTGAGGTACACCACTAGTCACCGGCCTCCAACCCGACAAACAGTTATCCACCACATGACCTTTCACGCACAAATTCATGTAGACTGCTCCTAATCAGGACCCTGTCCATCCAGATAATTATGTACCATTTTCTAAGAATACTTTCCATTAATTTACCCACCACTTGACGTCAAACTTACAGGCCGATAATTGCTAAGTTTACTCTTAGAACCCTTTTTAAACAATGGAACCACATGAGCAATACGCCAATCTTCCAGCACCATCCCGTTTCTAATGACATTGAAATATTTCTGTCAGAGCCCCTTCTATTTCTACACTAACTTCCCTAAAGGTCCTGGGGAAGATCATGTCTGGATCCGGAGACTTATCCACTTTTATATTCTCTGAAAGTGCCAATACTTCCTCTCTTTAATCATCATAGTTTCCATAACTTCCCTACTTGTTTCCCTTACCTTACACAATTCAATATCCTTCTCATTCGTGAATACCGAAGAAAAGAAATTGTTCAAAATCTTCTCATCTCTTTCGGCTCCACACATAGCTGTCCACGTTGATTCTCTAAGGGACAAATTTCATCCCTCACTATCCTTTTGCTATTAATAGAACTGTAGAAACAGTTTGAATTTATTTTCTCCTTACTTGCCCAAAACAACCTCATA